>NC_057802.1:94200211-94209267 GCF_018294505.1 Triticum aestivum
CCTCCGGCGTCGGCCGCCACCGCCGGCTCCTTCTCTCCCGCCGGCGACGAGGTCCTGGAGCTCGGGCTCGATCCAGATCTGTGAGCCCCGTTGACTTTCTCGCGACCTCTAAATTTTCCAAGTCCTGGAAATTCTCAGCAAGTGCTCCTGTTCCCGATGCTATAACTCTGTGCATATAGCTCTGATTCGCGCGTGTAATATATCAAATTGTTCGCCTCATGATGCTCTTCATTTTCTTCAATTGCACCATGTTCATTAGAGGTCATCTTGATGCCCAAATCTTCGTCGGAAGAGGGCTAGTTGCTGTTAATCTCTGGTTCTTATCAGAACTTGGAGATTTGTCATTTTTGTATCATTTATTCTGTGCATCTTTTGAGCATGAGCTCTACATGTGTTTTGAAGTATGCCATGCCATCTATCCAGGGGTATAGTCCATGTTTTTTTGTGATCTCTGTGGTGACTAGCACAAGCATGCAAAGTAGGCCCCGTAATAATTATGATTTCAGGAACTTAGTGATTTCTCTAAGTCGTAGTCTGCTGTAATTTTGTTGCCAGGTAAACTTGATGCTACAGAGAGATCCATGCATATTTTGCAGATGTTCACTAAGGATGTTTTGTAGCCATAGTTGTAGTAGACCCATTCCTGCAATTTTTTACAATTTTAGAGTACCATAGCATGACTTAATCTTGCTCTACTTTTGCTATAAAATATTTCTGGCAGATTCTTAACATGATATGCATTTTTGCCAAGCTTATTGTAGTTGATCCATACATGCTATGAAATTGTTATTGCCATGGATAGCTTAATAAACATGCCATCTTGCTGTAGGTATGCTTGGGTTATCATGCATTGCTCTGTAGTGAGTGCATCAAGCTCACAAAGAGGCCTACATATTAATATTTCTGCCATGCTCTGTTTTCTGCTAAGTCTGAAACCTGATAACGAAACTTGCTATGTTTACATGCTTGCCATCATTTCTTCTGGTCCTTTTTGGCTTATGGTCAGTAAGGGACTTTTGTCAAGTGCATTTATTAGAACACTACCATGCCTTGTTTTGCTATGTTAAGTTCCTGTAGCATGTTGATTTCGTGCTCTGAACATTGCTACCTAATGCTGATTTCTGCCATGTCCAGTTTTTCACTAAGTCTGTGAACCTGTAATCTTTTGCATTTTTGCCATGCTCTCTACCTATCACTTGCTATATCATGTCTCCTATTTTTAGCCATGTCAGCCTCTAACCATCATCTCCTAGCAAACCGTTGTTTGGCTATGTTACCGCTTTTGCTCAGCCCCTCTTATAGCGTTGCTAGTTGCAGGTGAAGTTGAAGCTTGTTCCATGTCGGAACATGGATATGTTGGGATATCACAATATCTCTTATTTAATTGATGCATCTATATATTTTGGTAAAGGGTGGAAGGCTCGGCCTTATGCCTGGTGTTTTGTTCCACTCTTGCCGCCCTAGTTACTGTTATACCGGGATTATGTTCCTTGAGTTTGCGTTCCTTACGCGGTCGGGTGATTTATGGGACCCCCTTGACAGTTCGCCTTGAATAAAACTCCTCCAGCAAGGCCCAACCTTGGTTTTACCATTTGCGACCTATACCTTTTTTCCCCCGGGTTTTCGCGAGCCCGAGGGTCATCTTATCTTAATCCCCCCCCGGGCCAGTGCTCCTTCGAGTGTTGGTCCGATCTGAGCAGACTGCGGGGCCCCCTCCTGGAAATTCGAGGTCTGGTTTTACTCGTAGGATGTCTCATCCGGTGTGCCCTGAGAACGAGATATGTGCAGCTCCTATCGGGATTTGTCGGCACATTCGGGTGGCTTTGCTGGTCTTGTTTTACCATTGTCGAGATGTCTTGTAAACCGGGATTCCGAGACTGATCGGGTCTTTCCGGGAGAAGGTTTATCCTTCATTGACCGTGAGAGCTTATGATGGGCTAAGTTGGGACACCCCTGCAGGGTAATATCTTTCGAAAGCCGTGCCCGCGGTTATGAGGCAGATGGGAATTTGTTAATGTCCGGTTGTAGATAACTTGTCACTTGACCCAATTAAAATACATCAACTGCGTGTGTAGCCGTGATGGTCTCTTCTCGGCGGAGTCCGGGAAGTGAACACGGTCTGAGTTATGTATGACGTAAGTAGGTGTTCAGGACCTCTTCTTGGTCATTGTTAGATGACGTCCGTTCCGTTGTTTCTCTTCTCGCTCTCTTTTGCGCAGTTAGCCACCATATGTGCTTTTGCCGCTGCAGCTCCACCTCTTTGCACCATCCTTGTCCTATAAGCTTAAATAGTCTTGATCTCGCGGGTGTGAGATTGCTGAGTCCCCGTGACTCACAGATACTTCCAAAACAGTTGCAGGTGCCGACGATGCCAGTGCAGACGATGGCGTCGACCTCAAGTGGGAGTTCGACGAGGAACGTGGTCGTTACTATGTGTCTTTTCCTGATGATCAGTAGTGGAGCCCAGTTGGGACGATCGGGGATCTAGCATTTGGGGTTGTCTTATTTTCATCTGGATTTTGACCGTAGTCGGTCTATATGATTGTATTTTGGATGATGTATGATGATATTTATTTATGTATTGTGTGAAGTGGCGATTGTAAGCCAACTCTTTATCCCATTCTTGTTCATTACATGGGATTGTGTGAAGATGACCCTTCTTGCGACAAAACCACTATGCGGTTATGCCTCTAAGTCGTGCCTCGACACGTGGGAGATATAGCCGCATCGTGGGCGTTACAAGTTGGTATCAGAGCCATCCCCGACTTAGGAGCCCCCTGCTTGATCGAATCGCTGGCGTTGTTGAGTCTAGAATAAAAATGTTTTGAGTCTTAGGATTATATATATCGGAGAGTAGGATTCTTTTTACTCCTCAGTCCCTTCGTCGCTCTGGTGAGGTCTCCTGACATAGAAGTTTTGACTATTCTCTCCTCAAATTTCACTAAAAAAAAATTTAGGATCACGCGGGTATCTTGGAATCGTTCCGATCGATTTGTGACGAGAACATTGTTCTTGGTGCCTCCTGTCATTTAGGGGTTGTGGCAGTGTCCCGGGAGTTGAGCTCCGAGGTGTTGTCGTCACAATTTTATCGTTGCAGTTCTGGAATACCTGAGTTTCGCCAACATCGAAATCTCTTTTATGCAGTTGTTGGTGAGATCACCTCGACGCCACCCAGTACTGGGGCGGGAGTTCGGGAGTATTGCCATAACTTGTATAACGGATGTTTTTCGAAGGTTGAGGTAAACGATTTCCGAAGATTTCTTGGTTATGTGTTGACGGATGGATACAGCTGGATCTAGGGATTGCTAGTTTGGGTGATATATTTTGTGTCCCCTGTATCCCCTACACCAGATTGCATAACCAGAAAGTTTTGGGAGTTTATATGTGGGAATTCAAGTAGCCTTAGGATATCTTTCCGACAGATGCATGATATGAGATTGGGGTTCGACGTCTAGTGGTCCGCCTGTATACGGTTGATTTTACAGTGGTCTCGTTGTGTCTTAAAGAGTCCATGGCTTTGCCGACTCGGGGACGCTTCGTATGTCATGTGCACAGCCTTGTACATGATGGTGCTGTACGATTGAGCCCGTGTGGGCCCCACCACGAAAACTTCGGACGAAATATCTATCATATGTTTGTTCCGGCTTATTCTGCAAGCCAATACTTTGTTTTATTTTGTATTGTGGTATTCGAGTTACTTCAAATTCATATGTTCATTCCATATCTTTTTCAAGTGGCTTCTCAACTTATGGAAGTGTGATGATTTACTACGGAATTCATTCGTTCATCTTCGTTCGAATGTTTATTGTGAAGACTATATGTTGCAATTTCTATCCGTTGATTCTACTTATCTTTTGTCTATCGAGATGCTAACGGATGTCACCCTCTTCAGGATGGCTCCGCCAACGCGTCAGAATCCGGATCGCAATGAAGGGAGTCAAGCGAACCCTCCGCCACCACCTCCACCTCCGGAGGCATGGCAAGCAATCATGGCAGCCACCAACGCCAATGCTCAAATGATTCTGCAACTCTTGCAAGAACGTACTCAAGGGCAAGGCAATCAAGGCAATCAAGGTCAAGGCAACAATCAGTTTCACTTTGCCACTCTCAACCAGTTTCTCGCAAATCAGCCCAAGTCTTTCAGCTACTGTGCCGAGGCCACGGATGCCGATGATTGGCTCGTGGACATCAACAAGCATTTTGAATGTAGCAATGTCAGGCCTGAGGACTTTGTCAAGTTCGCTTCTTTCCAGCTCAAGGACCAAGCTGCTGATTGGTTTCAGCAATACAAAGATTCCAGAGGAGGTCGTGTGATCACTTGGACTGACTTCTGTCGGGACTTCAAAGCGCACCACATTCCACAAAGTGTTGTTGAGAGCAAGCGTGAGGAATTCCGCAATCTCAAGCAAGGAAACATGTCTGTGTATCAATACAACCTTCAGTTTCAGAAACTTGCTCGCTTCGCTAAACAAGACGTTCCTGATGAGAAGAGCATGATCTATCACTTCAGAGGTGGCCTTAAAGAGGATCTGCAGTTAGCTCTCGTTCTTGTTGAGCCTACTCACTTTGATCAATTCTACAATATGGCACTGAAGCAAGAGGCTGCTCAGCTTAAGTGTGAGGCTTCTAAGAAAAGAGTCAGGGACGCAGTTCAGTCTTCTTCTTCCTCACTTGTGACAGCTAAGCAACAGAAGTTCTGGTTGCCTCCTCCTCCTCCGTTTCGTCAGCCTTACCAGCAGAAGAACAAAGGTGGCCATGGTTCTTCAAACTCTTCCAACTCTGGTTATCAGAACAAGTCTCAGAATCAAGCTCCAAAGTCCAATGCTCCTTATCACCGTCCACTCTCAGAGGTGACTTGCAACAAATGTCAGCAGAAAGGTCACTATGCTAACAAGTGCTTCAACCAGAGGCGTCTTCCTCCTCCTCGTCCTGTCAGATCTTCCAGCAATGCAGTGGTCAAGCATAATCCAAAGTTTGCAAAGGTGAACATGATGAATGCAGCTCAAGCGGAGGAATCTATTGATGTGATAATGGGTAATCTCTCACTTAATGATATTCCTACAAAAGTTCTTTTTGATACTGGTGCATCGCATTCTTTCTTGTCATACCCATTTGCATCGAAACACAATGTTGACACAGAGATTTTATCCAAAGTTATGCAAGTTGTTTCTCCGGGTAAGCTTTTGTCGTCTAGTTTGGTTGCTCCCGATGTTTCCATCAAGATGGGCGACTATAGATTCCAGTCTTCTCCAATTGTTCTTGGTGACTCGGATATTGATCTTATTCTCGGGATGGACTGGCTTTCTAAGCACAAGGCTCAACTTGATTGTGCTGCCAGAGAAATTCAATTGACACACTCGTCTGAGGATGTGATTATTTTGCCGCTCGTGATGAAACCATTCAGTTTTTCTCTCTCAATGAGAAGGGCGAATTGGATGCCATCTCTCAAATTCCAGTCGTTTGCGAGTATCAAGATGTCTTTCCAGAAGAGCTTCCGGGTATGCCTCCACACCGGCCAGTTGAGTTCGTTATCGAACTAGAGCCTGGTACTGTACCCGTTTGCAAGCGTCCATACAAGCTTGGACCAAACAAGCTGAAGGAATTGAAGAAGCAGCTCGATGAACAAGAACGTCTGGGTTTGATCAGACCGAGTTCTTCTCCATGGGGTTGTGGTGTTCTTTTTGTCAAGAAGAAGGATGGCACGGACCGACTTTGTGTCGACTACCGTCCATTGAACAAGAAAACAATCAAGAACAAGTATCCACTTCCCAACATCAATGAGCTATTTGAGCAACTCAAAGGCGCTAAAGTATTCTCGAAGCTTGACCTTCTTATGGGTTATCATCAGATTCGCATTCGTGAAGAAGATATTCCCAAGACAGCATTCAGAACAAGCTTTGGTTCTTATGAATATACTGTCGTGTCTTTCGGCCTTGTCAATGCTCCTCCGGTGTTCTCTCGAATGATGAATTTCATCTTCAACCCCTATACCAATGAATTCGTTCTGGTGTATCTCGATGATATCTTGGTCTTCTCCAAGAACAAGCAGGATCATGCCAAACATTTGCGATTGGTGCTCGACAAGCTCAGAGAGTATCAATTCTATGCGAAGTTCTCCAAATGTGAGTTTTGGCTCGATGAAGTTCTTTTCCTTGGTCACATCATCTCTGCCAAAGGCATCGCTGTTAACCCCGAGAAGGTGTCCGCAGTTCTGGATTGGGAACCTCCTCAAAATGTCAAGCAGCTCCGCAGTTTTCTGGGTCTTGCAAGCTACTGCCGAAGATTCGTTGAGAATTTCTCCAAGATTGCAAAACCTCTTTCCAACCTCCTACAGAAGCATGTGAAGTATGTCTGGTCTCCTGAGTGTGACGTTGCTTTCAACACTCTCAAACAGAAACTAGTCACAGCTCCTGTCTTGACTCCTCCTGATGAATCCAAGCCGTATGAAGTTTTCTGTGATGCTTCTCTCCAAGGTCTCGGTGCTGTGTTAATGCAAGAGAAGAAAGTTGTGGCCTATACCTCTCGGCAGTTGAAGCCCAACGAGAAGAACTACCCCACTCACGATCTTGAGTTGGCGGCAGTTGTCCATGCATTGATTACATGGAGACATCTCTTGTTGGGAAGACAAGTGGACATTTTCACTGATCACAAGAGTCTCAAGTATATCTTCACTCAGCCCAACCTCAACCTCAGGCAGACTCGATGGGTCGAGATGATTCAAGAGTACAATCCGAGTATCGAATATACTCCAGGCAAGGCTAATGTCATTGCAGATGCTTTAAGCAGGAAAGCTTATTGCAACAGCTTAATTCTCAAGCCATTCCAACCGGATCTTTGTGAAGCTTTCCTCAAGCTGAATCTCCAAGTTGTTCCTCAAGGCATTCTTGCCAACCTCATAGTATCTCCTACTTTGGAAGATCAAATTCGTGAGGCACAACTCCTTGATGCCATGGTGAAGAAGGTGAAACGTGGTATCGACAAGGGTCTTTCCAAATACAAGTGCTATCGCATTGATGACAGAGACACTTTGTTCTTCGAGGACCGGTTTGTGGTTCCTAAAGGTGATCTAAGGAAAGTCATAATGAACGAGGCGCACAATTCTCTCCTTTCCATTCATCCTGGAAGTACGAAGATGTATCATGACCTCAAGCAGTCGTATTGGTGGACTCGAATGAAGCGAGAAATTGCTCAATTCGTGAATGAATGTGATGTCTGCCGAAGAGTGAAAGCAGAACACCAACGACCAGCTGGTCTCCTCCAACCTCTTGCTATTCCGGAATGGAAGTTTGATCATATCGAAATGGACTTCGTGACGGGTTTTTCAAAGTCCAAGCGCGGAAATGATGCTATCTTCGTTGTCATCGACAAGCTCTCTAAAGTGGCTCATTTCCTTCCTATCAAAGAATCCATCACAGCAGCTCAGCTGGCAGAGCTCTACACCTCCAGAATTGTCTCTTTGCACGGCATTCCACAATTGATTTCTTCTGATCGTGGAAGCATCTTCACCTCTAAGTTCTGGGACTCCTTCCAGAAGGCCATGGGCACAAACATTCGCTTCAGCACAGCTTTCCATCCTCAAACTAGTGGCCAAGTCGAGCGAGTCAATCAAATTCTTGAAGATATGCTCAGGGCTTGTGTCATTTCCTTTGGCATGAAATGGGAAGATTGTCTTCCTTATGCTGAATTCTCCTACAACAACAGCTTCCAAGCGAGTTCGGGCAAGGCCCCATTCGAGATTCTCTATGGCAGAAAGTGCCGTACTCCTCTCAACTGGTCAGAGGCTGGTGAACGCCAACTTCTTGGCAATGACTTAATCACTGAAGCTGAAGAAATGTGTAAAGTCATCCGTGATAATCTCAAACCGGCGCAATCGCGCCAGAAGAGCTACTATGATAGTAAGCATCGTGATTTGGCTTTCGAGATCGGAGACCATGTCTACCTCCGCGTCTCTCCAATGAAAGGCACTCGTCGCTTCGGTATCAAAGGGAAACTTGCCCCTAGATACGTGGGTCCTTTCAAGATCATTGGCAAAAGAGGCGACCTAGCCTATCAAATTGAGCTTCCTTCCAACTTCGCGAACGTGCACGATGTGTTCCACGTGTCACAGCTCCGCAAGTGCTTCAAGACGCCTGAGCGCACTATCGACTTCGAAGAGATTGACCTCCAAGAAGTTTTGTCTTATCATGAGCACCCCGTTGCTATTCTTGAAGAAACTGAGCGTAAGACTCGCAACAAGTTTATCAAATTCTTGAAAGTGAAGTGGTCGCACCATTCCGACCGGGAAGCCACCTGGGAACGCGAGGA
Organism: Triticum aestivum; assembly: GCF_018294505.1. Lineage (NCBI taxonomy): Eukaryota > Viridiplantae > Streptophyta > Magnoliopsida > Poales > Poaceae > Triticum > Triticum aestivum. Next base: position 94,208,516 of record NC_057802.1, read on the forward strand.
CCATCTCCGTTCCGAATATCCGGAGTTCTTTCAGTGCTAGATCTCGGGACGAGATCCTCTCGTAGTGGTGGAGTGTTGTAACACCCCGCATGTAACTTGCCATATTTGTAACTCCGACTCTTGCCATTTCCGGCTATGTGATATGTTTTTCCCTCCGTTGTCGGGTTTTGTCTTTCGTTTTGTATTTTGTCATGTCATGCATTTTCATATCATGTCATCATGTGCATTGCATTCGCATACGTGTTCGTCTCATGCATCCGAGCATTTTCCCCGTTGTCCGTTTTCCAATCCGGCGCTCCTATCTCCTCCGGTGCACCCCTCTAGTTTTCTTTCGTGTGCGTGTGTCAAACTTTCTCGGAATGGACCGAGGCTTGTCAAGTGGTCTTAATATACCACCCGGAGACTACCGGTCAAGTTTCGTTCCATTCGGAGGTCGTTTGGTACTCCAACGGTTAACCGGGCATCCGCAAAGTCCATTTGAGTGTCCAGCAAAAACCCCCTCTAAAACCAGCCCAAAACCCACCAAACTCTCTTCCATGCTCTAGTTCGTTCGACCACGATCGTGTGGGCGAAAACCGTACCTCATTTGAAGCTTCCTAGCTCCCTCTACCTATTTATATGTGGGCATCCCGAAAAACGAAATCACAGACGAACCCTAGAGTTTTTCCCACCGCGCCGCCAGACGACGTCCAACCGCCCCGCCGCCGGCCCGCGAAGCCCGCAGCGGGCCCGCCCGAGCCCGCCGCCGCCTC
>NC_057802.1:94209759-94365519 GCF_018294505.1 Triticum aestivum
GCCGCCGCGCCTTGCGCCTCCGGCCGTCGCCCGCAGGCCCGCCGGCGACCGCCGCCCCCGGGTCCCCTCCTCCTCCGGTGTCGGCCGCCACCGCCAGCTCCTTCTCTCCCGCCGGCGAAGAGCTCCTGGAGCTCGGGCTCGATCCAGATCTGTGAGCCCCGTTGACTTTCTCGCGACCTCTAAATTTTCTAAGTCCTGGAAATTCTCAGCAAGTGTTCCTGTTCCCGATGCTATAACTCTGTGCATATAGCTCCTATTCGCGCGTGTAATATATCAAATTGTTCGCCTCGTGATGCTCTTCATTTTGTTCAATTGCACCATATTCATTAGGATTCATCTTGATGCCCAAATCTTCGTTGGAAGAGGGCTAGTTGCTGTTAATCTCTGGTTCTTATCAGAACTTGGAGATTTGTCATTTTTGTATCATTTATTTTGTGCATCTTTTGAGCATGAGATCTACATGTGTTTTGAAGTACGCCATGCCATCTTTCCAGTGGTATAGTCAATGTTTTTTTCTGATCTCTATGGTGACTAGCACAAGCATGCAAAGTAGGCCCCGTAATAATTCTGATTTCAGGAACTTGGTGATTTCTCTATCCTAGTCTGCTGTAATTTTGTTGCCATGTAAACTTGATGCTACAGAGAGATCCATGCATATTTTGGAGATGTTCATTAAAGATGTTTTGTAGCTATAGTTGTAATTGACCCATTCCTGCAATTGTTTGCAATTTTAGCGTAACATAGCATGACTCAATCTTGCTCTACTTTTGCTATAAAATATTTCTGGCAGATTCTTAACATGATATGCATTTTTGCCAAGCTTATTGTAGTTGATCCATACATGCTATGAAATTGTTCTTGCCATGGATAGCTTCCTAAACATGCCATCTTTCTGTAGGTATGCTTGGGTTGTCATGCATTGCTCTGTAGTGAGTGCATCAAGATTACAAAGAGGCCTACATATTAATATTTCTGCCATGCTCTGTTTTCTGCAAAGTCTGAAACCTGATAACGAAACTTGCTATGTTTACATGCTTGCCATCATTTCTTCTGGTCCTTTTTGGCTTATGGTCAGTAAGGGACTTTTGTCAAGTGAATTTAGTAGAACACTACCATGCCTTGTTTTGCTATGTTAAGTTCCTGTAGCATGTTGATTTCGCGCTCTGAACATTGGTACCTGATGTTGATTTCTACCATGTCCAGTTTTTCACTAAGTCTATGAACCTGTAATCTTTTGCATTTTTAGCCATGTCAGCCTCTAACCATCCTCTCCTAGCAAACCGTTGTTTGGCTATGTTACCGCTTTTGCTCAGCCCCTCTTATAGCGTTGCTAGTTGCAGGTGAAGTTGAAGCTTGTTCCATGTCGGAACATGGATATGTTGGGATATCACAATATCTCTTATTTAATTAATGCATCTATATATTTTGGTAAAGGGTGGAAGGCTCGGCCTTATGCCTGGTGTTTTGTTCCACTCTTGCCGCCCTAGTTACTGTTATACCGGGATTATGTTCCTTGAGTTTGCGTTCCTTACGCGGTCGGGTGATTTATGGGACCCCCTTGACAGTTCGCCTTGAATAAAACTCCTCCAGCAAGGCCCAACCTTGGTTTACCATTTGCGACCTATACCTTTTTACCCCCCGGGTTTTCGCGAGCCCGAGGGTCATCTTATCTTAACCCCCCCCGGGCCAGTGCTCCTTCGAGTGTTGGTCCGATCTGAGCAGACTGCGGGGCCCCCTCCTGGAAACTCGAGGTCTGGTTTTACTCGTAGGATGTCTCATCCGGTGTGCCCTGAGAACGAGATATGTGCAGCTCCTATCGGGATTTGTCGGCGCATTCGGGTGGCTTTGCTGGTCTTGTTTTACCGTTGTCGAGATGTCTTATAAACCGGGATTCCGAGACTGATCGGGTCTTTCCGGGAGAAGGTTTATCCTTCATTGACCGTGAGAGCTTATGATGGGCTAAGTTGGGACACCCCTGCAGGGTAATATCTTTCGAAAGCCGTGCCCGTGGTTATGAGGCAGATGGGAATTTGTTAGTGTCCGGTTGTAGATAACTTGTCACTTGACCCAATTAAATTACATCAACTGCGTGTGTAGCCGTGATGGTCTCTTCTCGGCGGAGTCCGGGAAGTGAACACGGTCTGAGTTATGTATGACGTAAGTAGGTGTTCAGGACCTCTTCTTGGTCATTGTTAGATGACGCCCGTTCCGTTGCTTCTCTTCTCGCTCTCTTTTGCGCAGTTAGCCACCATATGTGCTTTTGCCGCTGCAGCTCCACCTCTTTGCACCATCCTTGTCCTATAAGCTTAAATAGTCTTGATCTCGCGGGTGTGAGATTGCTGAGTCCCCGTGACTCACAGATACTTCCAAAACAGTTGCAGGTGCCGACGATGCCAGTGCAGACGATGGCATCGACCTCAAGTGGGAGTTCGACGAGGAACGTGGTCGTTACTATGTGTCTTTCCTGATGATCAGTAGTGGAGCCCAGTTGGGACGATCGGGGATCTAGCATTTGGGGTTGTCTTATTTTCATCTGGATTTTGACCGTAGTCGGTCTATATGATTGTATTTTGGATGATGTATGATGATATTTATTTATGTATTGTGTGAAGTGGCGATTGTAAGCCAACTCTTTATCCCATTCTTGTTCATTACATGGGATTGTGTGAAGATGACCCTTCTTGCGACAAAACCACTATGCGGTTATGCCTCTAAGTCGTGCCTCGACACGTGGGAGATATAGCCGCATCGTGGGCGTTACAATGTTGATGAAGATTGACCCCCTCCTGATGAGAGGATCGTTGGTGATGATGATGGTGATGATTTCCCCCTGCCGGAGGGATGTTTCCCCGGCAGAACAGCTCCGCCGAAGCCCTAGATTGGTTCCGCCAAGGTTCCGCCTCGTGGCGGCGGTGTTTCGTCCCGAAAGCTTGCTTATGATTTTTTCTAGGGTAAAAGACACCATATAGCCAAAGATGGGCAGTGGAGGCCTGCCAGGGGGCCCACGAGGCAGGGGGCGTGCCCAGGGGGGTAAGGCGCCCCCCCCCCCCCTCATGGATGGTGGGTGGCCCCCTCTGGTAATTTCTTCGCTCATTATTTTTTATTAATTCCAAAAATAACTTCCATGGAGTTTCAGGACTTTTGGAGTTGTGCATAATAGGTCTCTAATATTTGCTCCTTTTCCAGGCCAGAATTCCCGTTGCCGGCATTCTCCCTCTTCATATAAACCTTGTAAAATAAGAGAGAATAGGCATAAGTATTGTGACATAATGTGTAATAACAGCCCATAATGCAATAAATATCGATATAAAAGCATGATGCAAAATGGACGTATCAACTCCCCCAAGCTTAGACCTCGCTTGTCCTCAAGCGGAAGGCGATAACGATAAATATGTCCACATGTTTAGAGATAGAGGTGTCGATAAAACAAAATACAGACATGAAGGCATAATGATCATTCTTATAACAGCAACATATATAAATATTGTCATATGATTTCTTATGATAAACTAACAATCTATTCACAATGTCAAGTATGAATCAGAAACTTCATTGAAAACTAACAAACTATAATCTCGGTCATTGAAGCAATTGCAATTTATCATAACATCGAAAAGAGTCTATGTAAGAGCTTTTTAGCAAGTCCACATACTCAACTATCATCTAGTCTTTCACAATTGCTAACTCTCACGCAATACTTATGGGTATGGAGTGTTAATCGGACACAGAGAAAGATAGGGGCTTATTGTTTCGCCTCCCAACCTTTTACCTCAAGGGTAATGTCAACAATAATAGCTCATGCTAACTTACATCCAATTGGATATATATAGCAGGATCTTTCCAACACAATGTGCTTGCCAAAGGATAAAGTGTAAAAAGGAAAGGTGAAGATCACCATGACTCTTGTATAAGGTATAAGATAAGAATAAAAGATAGGCCCTTCGCAGAGGGAAGCAGAGGTTGTCATGTGCTTTTATGGTTGGATGCACAAAATCTTAATGCGAAAGAACATCACTTTATATTGCAACTTGTGATATGGACCTTTATTATGCAGTCTGTTGCTTTTATTTCTTCCACATCACAAGATCGTATAAAGCTTATTTTCTCCACACTAATAAGTCATATATATTTAGAGAGCAATTTTTATTGCATGCAACGATGACAACTTACTTTAAGGATCTTACTCAATCCATAGGTAGGTATGGTGGACTCTCATGGCAAAACTGGGTTTAAGGGTATTTGGAAGCACAAGTAGTATCTCTACTTGGTGCAAAGAATTGGCTAGCATGAGGGAGAAAGGCAAGCTCAACATGTTGGATGATCCATGACAATATACTTTATTTCGGATATAAGAAAACATAACCCATTACGTTGTCTTCCTTGTCCAACATCAACTTTTTAACATGTCATATTTTAATGAGTGCTCACAATCATAAAATATTTCCAAGATAGTATATTTATATGTGAAAACCTCTCTTTCTTTATTACTTCCTATTAATTGCAACGATGACCAAAACTATGTTTATCAACTCCCAACAACTTTTATTCATCATACTCTTTATATGTGAAGTCATTACTCTCCATAAGATCAATATGATCTCTTTAATTCTTTTTATTCTTCCTTTTTCTTTCATTCCCTCAAGATCATAGAAATATAATCAAGCCCTTGACTCAAAACTAATCTTTATTATATATAGCTCACAGACTTGATTACATAGAAGGATCATAAAGCAAAACTCAAAACTAGATCATACTAAAACTTTATTCTACTAAATCAAGATATTACCAAAAGGATCGAACTAAGAAAAATGGTAAAGATAGGAGTGTGATGGTGATACGATACCGGGGCACCTCCCCCAAGCTTGGCAGTTGCCAAGGGGAGTGCCCATACCCGTGTGATCATGTCTCTTTCTTCGGAGGTGGTGAGGTGATATTCTTGGCGATGATGCCCCTCAGGATACGATTCTCCTCCTCGAGCTTATTGACTTGCTGCTTGAGGTCCATTATTTCCTTACAGATCTTACCTGTGATGGCTAAAGCTCCTTTCACCCAAGGATGTTGCATAGCTGCGAGAGAATAAGTAACACTCTTTTTCATATTTTCATAAGAAAGAAATCTAACATTGGAAGGGATGACCGAGTTACGAATAGCTGAGCTCTGTAGTTCCCCCATCGTGAATCCGGGTCGGAAACGAGAAGTAACTTCTTGATCCTCCTCCATGGCATCTATCCTTTTTAAGTCGGCCTCCATCTCTTCCTCTGTTGATGGCCCAAAGTGATAGGCATCGTTGTTTGCTCCTGGACCCGGTGTCGGATGAGACACCCGACTCTCCCCGACTGACTCTTTTTTTTTTGACACCTGGAACAGTAGGAGAGCCTCCTACTGTGTAATTAAATTAATAAATGGGGGGATTTACATATGGAGCTGTACATGCCATCCCCTTTGGGGATGGTTGGGGGGTGGGAAAGTAACAAGTCAAAGGGTAGCTACAAAGGAGGTTAGAAAGGAGATGTGTTTATCTCCAACCCTATGAGTTAGGAGAGATAGGTCTTCCTTTAATCTTGAGATCCAGGATGTTTTTGTGGGTGCTATTCTTCTGAAGACTTTATTATTTCGTTCCTTCCAGATGCTCCAAGCAGCTTGTAAAAAAATTGCCATGAACATTGGCTTGTTCAATACAGTTTTAGCTGTGCTTATCCAATCCAATCGTGAGCCCTGAGAACTCCAGCAAATGGCAATATCAGACCAGCAATCCTTGCTAAAAGCACAACCAAAGAAAAGATGTTCAAGTGTTTCTTCCACGTTGGACTCGCAGAGGGGACAAGTATAGTCATTGCCAATGTTGTAGTGTCTTCGCTTCAGCATGTTTCTGGTGTTAAGTCTATCAGATAGAAGCAGCCACCCAAAAACCTTTATTTTCATTGTAACCTTGGACTTCCAAAGCCAGGCATAAGTTTGATGGGCCCGAACCTCCCTGAAGTAAAAGTTGTAGTATTTGTTGGCTGAGTACTTCTGAGTCATTCAAGTGCAGTTCCAGCTATCATTCCCCGAGAGGCTATCGTGCAGTTGAATGTCACGTACAAGACGTTGAAGATCTCTAGTCTCTGCATGCGCCTGTACCGAAAGCGGTAGATGAAACGTTTCGCGCAAAGTCGTGGCCCCCAAGAAATCTCTAACCGAAATATCCTCCTGGGTGGCGAACGAGAAAGCCCGCGGGTGTGTTTCAGCCAGAATACCATCCATCCAATGATCCTTCCAGAAGAGAATGTCATTCCCCGTGTGAACTTGGGCTTTTGTAATCCCTCGGTAAATTGGCATTAGTCTCATCACATCTCGCCACCAAAAGGACCCGCAGGGATCAGCTACATGGGGGATCTTGTTGCTATAATACGTGTTCCAAATGAGCTCCACCCAAGGCAAGTCCCATCGGTGAGAAGACATTTTGCTCTAATCTGCGGCAGAAACAACTCAAAACAAAAATAGAGGATATTTGCATGGTACGATGGTCAAAACCTTCGGGACATTATATAATGAATTTTACCGATTAAAAGAATTATTGTGCAAGAAAACGGAGTCCGGAGAGCACACGAGGTGCCCACGAGGCAGGGGACGCGTCCAGGGGGTAGGGCGCGCCCTCCACCCTCGTGGACGCCTCATGTCCTTCCCGGACTGCTTCTTAATTTCCTATTTTCTTAAATATTCCAAAACAGAGAAAAATTGCCATTACTGTTTTGGATTCAGTTTACTTACCGTACCTCATACCTATTCCTTTTCGTAGTCTGAAACGTTCTGGAAAGTGTCCCTTATGTATTCCTCCGGGGTTACGGTTTCAATAACATTAGTTTCAACATTTATGGGGTTACCTGAGATATAATGTTTGATTCTTTGACCGTTCACCACCTTCGGATTAGTGCCTTCGAAGTTGTTGATTTTTATGGCACCGGAACAATAGACCTCCTTGATAATGTAAGGACCTTCCCATTTAGAGAGGAGTTTTCCTGCAAAAGATCTTAAGCGAGAGTTGAATAGCAACACATAATCACCAACATTAAACTCACGCTTTTGTATCCTTTTGTCATGCCATCTTTTAACTTTTTCCTTAAACAGTTTGGCATTATCATAGGCCTGGGTTCTCCATTCATCAAGCGAGCTAATGTAAAATAGCCTCTTCTCACCAGCAAGTTTGAAATCATAGTTGAGCTCTTTAATGGCCCAATATGCCTTGTGTTCTAGTTCAAGAGGTAAGTGACATGCTTTTCCATAAACCAATTTATACGGAGACATACCCATAGGATTTTTATATGCAGTTCTATAGGCCCATAATGCATCATCGAGTTTCTATGACCAATTCTTTCTAGATCTATTAACAGTCTTTTGCAAAATTAATTTAAGCTCTCTATTACTCAATTCTACTTGACCACTAGACTGAGGGTGATATGGAGATGCAATTCTATGATTAACATCATACTTAGCAAGCATTTTACGGAAAGCACCATGAATAAAGTGTGAACCACCATCAGTCATTAAATATCTAGGGACTCCAAACCTCGGAAAAATAACTTCTTTAAGCATCTTAATAGAGGTGTTATGATCAGTGCTACTAGTTGGAATAGCTTCTACCCACTTAGTAACGTAATCAACAGCAACTAAAATATGTGTGTACCCATTAGAGGAAGGAAATGGTCCCATATAATCAAAGCCCCAAACATCAAATGGTTCAATAACAAGTGAATAGTTCATAGGCATTTCTTGACGCCTACTAATATTACCAATTCTTTGACATTCATCAGAAGACAAGACAAACTTACGGGCATCTTTGAAGAGAGTAGGCCAATAAAAACCGGATTGCAAAACCTTATGTGCAGTTCTATCTCCAGCGTGGTGTCCTCCATAAGCCTCGGTGTGACACTTGCGTAGGATCTGTTCCTGTTCATGCTCAGGTACACAACATCTAATAACACCATCTACTCCTTCTTTATAAAGGTATGGGTCATCCCAAAAGTAATGTCTTAAATCATAGAAACACTTTTTCTTTTGCTGGTATGTGAAGCTTGGTGGTATAAATTTAGCAACAATGTAATTAGCATAATCAGCATACTGATACGTCCATTTTGCATCATGCTTTTATATCGATATTTATTGCATTATGGGCTGTTATTACACATTATGTCACAATACTTATGCCTATTCTCTCTTATTTTACAAGGTTTACATAAAGAGGGAGAATGCCGGCAACTGGAATTCTGGGATAGAAAAGGAGCAAATATTAGAGACCTATTCTGCACAACTCCAAAAGTCCTGAAACTCCACAGAAGTTATTTTTGGAAATAAATAAAAAATATTGAGCGAAGAAAATACCAGAGGGGACCCACACCCTGGGCACGAGGGTGGGGGGCGTGCCCCCTGCCTCGTGGGCCCCCTGGTGGCCCTCCGGTGGCCATCTTCTGCTATATGAAGTCTTTCGTCCGAAGAAAAATCATAAGCAAGCTTTCGGGACGAGACTCCGCCGCCACGAGGCGGAACCTTGGCGGAACCAATCTAGGGCTCCGACGGAGCTGTTCTGCCGGGGACACTTCCCTCCGGGAGGGGGAAATCATCGTCATCACCAACGATCCTCTCATCGGGAGGGGGTGAATCTCTATCAACATCTTCACCAGCACCATCTCCTCTCAAACCCTAGTTCATCTCTTGTATCCAATTCTTGTCTCTAAGTCTGAGATTGGTACCTGTAGGTTGCTAGTAGTGTTGATTACTCCTTGTAGTTGATGCTAGTTGGTTTATTTGGTGGAAGATCATATGTTCAGATCCTATATGCATATTAATACCCCTCTGATTATGAACATGAATATGCTTTGTGAGTAGTTACGTTTGTTCCTGAGGACATGGGAGAAGTCTTGCTATTAGTAGTCATGTGAATTTGGTATTCGTTCAATATTTTGATGAGATGTATGTTGTCTCTCCTCTAGTGGTGTCATGTGAACGTCGACTACATGAAACTTCACCATTATTTGGGCCTAGAGGAAGGCATTGGGAAGTAATAAGTAGATGATGGGTTGCTAGAGTGACAGAAGCTTAAACCCTAGTTTATGCGTTGCTTCGTAAGGGGCTGATTTGGATCCATATGTTTCATGCTATGGTTAGGTTTACCTTAATACTTCTTTTGTAGTTGCGGATGCTTGCAATAGGAGTTAATCATAAGTGGGATGCTTGTCCAAGTAAGAAAAGCACCCAAGCACCGGTCCACCCACATATCAAATTATCAAAGTACCGAACGCGAATCATATGAACGTGATGAAAGCTAGCTTGACGATAATTCCCATGTGTCCTCGGGAGCGCTTTTCTCTATATAAGAATTTGTCCAGGCTTGTCCTTTGCTACAAAAAGGATTGGGCCATCTTGCTGCACTTTATTTACTTTTTTTACTTGTTGCTCGTTAGAAATTATCTTATCACAAAACTATCTGTTACCTATAATTTCAGTGCTTGCAGAGAATACCTTGCTGAAAACTGCTTATCATTTCCTTCTGCTCCTCGTTGGGTTCGACACTCTTATTTATCGAAAGGACTACGATAGATCCCCTATACTTGTGGGTCATCACATACCATGGAGCAGCATGAGAAGCATTTATGACAGCTAGTTGTTCATCAGGAAAGCTATCATCAATAGGTAATGGGTCATCAAGAACATTTTCTAACCTAGACAAGTTGTCTGCAACGGGGTTCTCAGCTCCCTTTCTATCAATAATATGCAAATCAAATTCTTGTAGTAAGAGAACCCATCTAATAAGTCTAGGTTTAGCATCTTTCTTTTCCATAAGATATTTAATAGCAGCATGATCAGTGTGAACAGTTACTTTTGAATCAACAATATAAGGTCTGAACTTATCACAAGCAAATACAACTGCTAAAAATACTTTTTCAGTAGTAGCATAATTTCTCTGGGCACCGTCTAGAGTTTTACTAGCATATTGAATAACGTTTAATTTCTTATCAACTCTTTGTCCTAGAACAGCACCTACAGCATAATCACTAGCATCACACATAATTTCAAAGGGTAAATTCCAATCATGTGGCTGGACAATAGGTGCAGAAATCAAAGCTTTCTTAAGTATTTCAAATGCTTCTACACAATCATCATCAAAGATAAAAGGAACATCTTTTTGTAAGAGGTTAGTCAGAGGCCTGGAAATTTTTGAGAAGTCCTTAATGAACCTCCTATAAAAACCGGCATGACCAAGGAAACTCCTTATACCTTTGATGTCCTTAGGACACGGCATCTTTTCAATAGCATCAACTTTAGCTTTATCAACTTCAATACCTCTTTCAGAAATTTTATGCCCCAAGACAATGCCTTCATTAACCATAAAGTGGCACTTCTCCCAATTCAAGACAAGATTAGTTTCTTCACATCTCTGCAAAACTCGATCAAGGTTGCTCAAGCAATCATCAAAAGAAGTTCCATATACAGAGAAATCGTCCATGAAAACCTCAACAATCTTTTCACAAAAATCAGAGAATATAGCCATCACGCATCTTTGAAAGGTAGCAGGTGCATTGCATAAACCAAAAGGCATAGGTCTATAAGCAAAGGTACCGAAAGGGCAAGTAAAAGTGGTCTTTTCTTGATCCTCTTTTGACACAGGTATTTGAGAGAAACCAGAATAACCATCTAGAAAGCAAAAATGTGTATGTTTGGATAATCTTTCTAGCATTTGATCAATAAAAGGTAACGGGTAATGATCTTTTTTAGTAGCTTTATTTAGTTTGCGGAAATCAATTACCATCCTATAACCTGTAACAATTCTTTGTGGGATCAGTTCATCTTTATCATTAGGAACAACAGTAATACCTCCCTTCTTAGGGACACAATGGACAGGACTTACCCACTGACTATCAGCAACAGGATAAATTATACCTGCCTCTAGAAGCTTTAGTATTTCTTTTCTTACCACTTCTTTCACCTTAGGATTTAACCGTCGTTGGTGATCAACAACCGGTTTAGCGTCTTTCTCCAATTTTATTTTGTGCTGGCATAAAGTGGGACTAATGCCCTTAAGATCATCAAGAGTATATCCAATAGCAGCACAGTTCTTTTTTAGAGTTTTCAATAATTTCTCTTCTTCCTTCTCTGAAAGGTTAGCACTAATAATAACATGATATATCTTCTTTACATGAAGATATGCATATTTAAGAGTATCTGGTAACGGTTTAAGCTCAAACACGGGATCACCCTTCGGTGGAGGAGGATCCCCTAGGATTTCAACAGGCAAGTTGTGCTTCAAAATAGGTCCTTGTTTAAAGAATACTTAATCTATTTTCCTTCTTTCATTCATAAACATACCATTTTCATGGTCAAGCAAATATTGTTCTAAGGGATCATTAGGAGGCACGGCAATAGAAGCAAGACCAATAATTTCATCTTTACTAGGCAATTCCTCATCACGGGGTTGTCTACGAATCTTAGCAAAATTAAACTCATGAGACATATCCCCTAAACCAATAGTAACAACATCCTTTTCACAGTCTATCCTAGCATTAACAGTATTCAAGAAGGGTCTACCAAATATAATGGGACAGAAGCTATCTTGTGGGGAACAAAGAACAAGAAAATCAGCGGGATATTTAACTTTCCCGCACAAAACTTCAACATCTCTAACAATCCCAACTGGTGAAATAGTATCTCTATTGGCAAGCTTAATTGTAACATCAATTTCTTCTATCTCAGCAGGTGCAATATCATGCATAATTTCTTTGTATAAGGAATGGGGTATTGCACTTGCACTAGCACCCATATCACACAAGCCATGATAACAATGATCTCCTATTTTAACAGAAATAACAGGCATGCCTACCACGGGTCGATTTTTATTTTTAGTGTCAGGTCTAGCAATTCTAGCAGCTTCATCACAGAACTAAATAACATGCCCATCAATATTATCAGCCAGGAGATCTTTAACTATAGCAATACTAGGTTCAACTTTAATTTGCTCAGGGGGTTTGGGTGTCCTAATATTACTTTTATTGACCACAGTTGAAGCTTTAGCATGATCCTTTATTCTAACAGGGAAAGGTGGTTTCTCAACATAAGCAGTGGGAACAATAGGATCAGTATAAGTGATAGTCTTTTCTTCAACTTTAATAGGTGCAACTACTTTTACTTCAATGGGAGGATTATATTTAAACCACTTCTCCTTAGGGAGATCAACATGAGTAGCAAATGATTCACAGAAAGAAGCTACTATCTCAGAGTCAAGTCCATATTTACTGCTAAATTCACGGAAAACATCGGTATCCATAAAAGATTTAACACAATCAAACTTAGGTGTTATACCTGACTCCTTACCTTCGTCGAGGTCCCAATCTTCAGAGTTGCGTTTAATTCTTTCCAATAAATCCCATTTGAATTCAATAGTCTTCATCATAAAAGAACTAGTACAAGAAGTATCGAGCCTGGAGCGATTATTGAGAGAAAGCCGAGCATAAAAATTTTGAATAATAATTTATCTTGAGAGCTCATGATTGGGGCATGAATATAACATTGACTTAAGCCTCCCCCAAGCTTGAGCGATGCTTTCTCCTTCGCGAGGCCAAAAATTATATATATAATTACGATCACGATGAACAAGATGCATAGGATAAAACTTCTGATGAAATTCCAATTTCAATCGGTTGTAGTTCCATGATTCCATATCATCACATAGCCTAAACCATGTCAATGCTTTTCCCTTCAAAGATAAAGGGAAGACCTTCTTCTTGATAACATCATCGGGCATACCTGCAAGCTTAAATAATCCACAAACTTCATCCACATAGATTAGGTGTAAATCGGGATGTAATGTTCCCTCTCCAGTAAAAGGATTAGCTAGCAGTTTCTCTATCATACCCGAAGGAATTTCAAAGTAAACATTTTCAGTAGGTTCAGTAGGTTGAGGAGCAACTCTTTGCTCTACTGGTCAGGGTGAAGATACCCCGAACAAGCCCCTCAAAGGATCACTTTCCATAGCAACAAGTGACAGTAAATTTCAGCACACTATATAAAGCTTTCCTTACCAAATTCCACTTACCAAAGGCGCTTCATGCTACCTCTTGAGCACTGCGTTGGTTTTCCCTTGAAGAGGAAAGGGTGATGCAGCAAAGTAGCGTAAGTATTTCCCTCAGTTTTTGAGAAGGTATCAATCCAGTACGAGACCACACGCAAGTCCCTCGTACCTACACAAACAAATAAGAACCTGGCAACCAACGTGATAAAGGGGTTGTCAATCCCTTCACAGCCACTTGCAAAAGTGAGATCTGATAGAGATGATAAGATAATATTTTTGGTATTTTTATGATATAGATTGAAAGTAAAGAGTGCAAAATAAACGGCGACAGAAATAGCTAGTTGACGGGAGATTAATATGATGGAGTATAGATCCGGGGGCCATAGGTTTTACTAGTGGCTTCTCTCAAGATAGCATAAGTATTACGGTGGGTGAACAAATTACTGTGGAGCAATTGATAGAATAGTGCATAGTTATGAGAATATCTAGGCATGATCATGTATATAGGCATCACGTCCGCGACAAGTAGACCGAAACGATTCTGCATCTTCTACTATTACTCCACACATCGACCGCTATCCAACATGCATCTAGAGTATTAAGTTCATAAGAACAGAGTAATGCATTAGGCAAGATGACATGATGTAGAGGGATAAACTCAAGCAATATGATATAAACCCCATCTTTTTATCCTCGATGGCAACAATACAATACGTGTCGTTTCCCCTTCTGTCACTGGGATCGAGCACCGCATGATTGAACCCAAAGCTAAGCACTTCTCCCATTGCAAGAAAGATCAATCTAGTAGGCCAAACCAAACTGATAATTTGAAGAGACTTGCAAAGATAACAAATCACACATAAAAGAATTCAGAGGATATTCAAATATTGTTCATAGATAATCTTGATCATAAACCCACAATTCATCGGATCTCGACAAACACACCGCAAAAAGAGTTACATCAAATAGATCTCTAAGAAGATCAAGGAGAACTTTGTATTGAGATCCAAAGAGAGAGAGAAGAAGCCATCTAGCTAATAACTATGGACTCGAAGGTCTGAGGTAAACTACTCACACATCATCGGAGAGGCTATGGTGTTGATGTAGAAGCCCTCTGTGATCGATGCCCCCTCCGGCGGAGTGCCAGAAAAGGCCCCAAGATGGGATCTCACGGGTACAGAAGGTTGCGGCGGTGGAAATAGGGTTTGGTGGTGCTCTTGGATGTTTTCGGGGTATATGAGCATATATATAGGCGAAGGAAGTCGGTCAGGGGAGCCACAAGGGGCGCACGAGGGTGGGGGCGCACCTCCCTGCCTCGTGGCCTCCTCGCTTATTTCTTGACGTCCCCTCCAAGTCCTCTGGATCACATTTGTTCCAAAAATCACTCTCCCGAAGGTTTCATTCCGTTTGGATTCCGTTTGATATTCCATTTCTGTGAAACACTGAAATAGGCAAAAAAACAGCAATTTGCACTGGGCCTTGAGTTAGTAGGTTAGTCCCAAAAGTAATATAAAAGTGTATAATAAAGCCCATTAAACATCCAAAACAGAATACATAATAGCATGGAACAGTAAAAAATTATAGATACGTTGGAGACGTATCACTTCACTCGCCGGCAACGGCGCCAGAAAAGAGTTTTGATGACCCACAAGTATAGGGGATCTATCGTAGTCCTTTCGATAAGTAAGAGTGTCGAACCCAACGAGGAGCAGAAGGAAATGACAAGCGGTTTTCCGTAAGGTATTCTCTGCAAGCACTGAAATTATCGGTAACATATAGTTTTGTGATAAGATAATTTGTAACGGGTAACAAGTAACAAGAGTAAATAAGGTGCAGCAAGGTGTCCCAATCCTTTTTGTAGCAAAGGACAAGCCTGGAAAAACTCTTATATAAAGGAAAACGCTCCCGAGGACACATGGGAATTATCGTCAAGCTAGTAACCGCCGCCGCAACCTTCTGTACCCGTGAGATCCCATCTTGGAGCCTTTTCCGACGCTCCGTCGGAGGGGGCATTGATCACGGAGGGCTTCTACATCAACACCATAGCCTCTCCGATGATGTGTGAGTAGTTTACCTCAGACCTTCGGGTCCATAGTTATTAGCTAGATGGCTTCTTCTCTCTCTTTGGATCTCAATACAAAGTTCTCCTCGATCTTCTTGGAGATCTATTCGATGTAATCTTCTTTTGCGGTGTGTTTGTCGAGATCCGATGAATTGTGGGTTTATGATCAAGTTTATCTATGAACAATATTTGAATCTCCTCTGAATTCTTTTATGTATGATTGGTTATCTTTGCAAGTCTCTTCGAATTATTAGTTTGGTTTGGCCTACTAGATTGATCTTTCTTGCAATAGGAAAAGTGCTTAGCTTTGGGTTCAATCTTGCGGTGCTCGATCCCAGTGACAGAAGGGGAAACGACACGTATTGTATTGCTGCCATCGAGGATAAAAAGATGGGGTTTATATCATATTGCATCAGTTTATCCCTCTACATCATGTCATCTTGCTTAAAGCATTACTCTGTTCTTATGAACTTAATACTCTAGATGCATGCTGGATAGCGGTCGATGTGTGGAGTAATAGTAGTAGATGCAGAATCGTTTCGGTCTACTTGTCGCGGACGTGATGCCTATATACATGATCATACCTAGATATTCTCATAACTATGCTCAATTCTATCAATTGCTCAACAGTAATTCGTTTACCCACCATAATACTTATGCTATCTTGAGAGAAGCCACTAGTGAAACCTATGGCCCCCGGGTCTATTTTCCATCATATTAATCTCCCGTCAACAAGCTATTTCTGGCACCGTTTATCTTTGCATTATTTACTTTTATTCTTTATCATAAAAATACCACAAATATTATCTCATCATATCTATCAGATCTCACTCTCGTAAGTGACCGTGAAGGGATTGACAACCCCTTTATCGCGTTGGTTGCGAGGTTCTTATTTGTTTGTGTAGGTGCGTCGGACTCGCGCACAAGTCAAGACATAACAAGTACCCATCACAAACTCTTATCCCTCGCATTACATTATTTGCCATTTGCCTCTGATTTTCCTCTCCCCCACTTCACCCTTGCCGTTTTATTCGCCCTCCTTTTTTCGTTCGCCTCTTTTTTCCTTGGTTCTTGTTGCTTGTGTGTTGGATTGCTTGCTTGTCATGATGGCTCAAGATAATACTAAATTGTGTGACTTTACCAATACCAACAACAATGATTTTCTTAGCACTCTGATTGCTCCTCTTACCGATGCTGAATCTTGCGAAATTAATGCTGCTTTGTTGAATCTTGTCATGAAAGATCAATTCGCCGGCCTTCCTAGTGAAGATGTTGCTAGCCATCTAAATAGCTTCGTTGATTTGTGTGATATGCAAAAGAAGAAAAATGTGGACAATGATATTGTTAAATTGAAGCTATTTCCTTTTTCGCTTAGAGATCGTGCTAAAGCTTGGTTTTCGTCTTTGCCTAAAAATAGTATTGATTCATTGAATAAGTGCAAAGATGCTTTTATCTCTAAGTATTTTCCTCCCCTAAAATCATCTCTCTTAGAAACGATATCATGAATTTTAAGCAACTTGATCATGAACATGTTGCACAAGCTTGGGAGAGGATGAAATTAATGATACGTAATTGCCCTACACATGGTTTGAATCTTTGGATGATTATACAAATTTGTTATGCCGGATTGAATTTTGCTTCTAGAAATCTTTTAGATTCGGCCGCGGGAGGCACTTTTATGGAAATCACTTTAGGAGAAGCTACTAAACTCCTATATAATATTATGGTTAATTATTCTCAATGGCACACCGAAAGATCTACTAATAAAAAAGTGCATGCGATAGAAGAAATTAACGTTTTGAGTGGAAAGATGGATGAACTTATGAAATTACTTGCTACTAAAAGTGTTTCTTCTGATCCTAATGATATGCCTTTGTCTACTTTGATTGAGAATAACAATGAATCTATGGATGTGAATTTTGTTGGTAGGAATAATTTTGGTAACAACGCGTATAGAGGAAACTTTAATCCTAGGCCGTTCCCTAGTAACTCCTCTAATAATTATGGTAATTCCTACAACAATTCTTATGGAAATTTTAATAAGATGGCCTCTGAATTTGAGAGTAGTGTTAAGGTGTTTATGAATTCGCAAAAGAATTTCAATGCTTTGCTTGAAGAAAAATTGGTTGAGGTTGATGAATTGGCTAGGAACGTCGATAGAATTTCTCTTGATGTTGATTCTTTGAAACTTAGATCTATTCCACCTAAGCATGATATCAATGAGTCTCTCAAAGCCATGATAATTTCCATTGATGAGTGCAAAGAAAGAACCGCTAGGATGCGTGCTAAGAAAGATTGCTTTGTGAAAGCGTGTTCTTCTAGTTTTTGTGAGAATAAAGATGAAGATCTAAAAGTTATTGATGTGTCTCCTATTAAATCTTTGTTTTGCAATATGAATCTTGATAATGAGGGGACTGAAGATGACCCACCTTTACCTAGAAGGCGTTCCAAAAATTCGGAGTTTTTAGATCTTGATGCAAAAATTGGTAAAAGTGGGATTGAAGAAGTCAAAAAATTAGATATCAATGAACCCACTATTTTGGATTTCAGGGAATTTAATTATGATAATTACTCTTTGATAGATTGTATTTCCTTGTTGCAATCCGTGCTAAATTCTCCTCATGCTTATAGTCAAAATAAAGCTTTTACTAAACATATCGTTGATGCTTTGATGCAATCTTATGAAGAAAAACTTGAGTTGGAAGTTTCTATCCCTAGAAACCTTTATTATGAGTGGGAACCTATTATTAAAATTAAAATTAAAGACCATGAATGCTATGCTTTGTGTGATTTGGGTGCTAGTGTTTCCACGATCCCAAAAACTTTGTGTGATTTGCTAGGATTCCGTGAATTTGATGATTGTTCTCTGAACTTGCACCTAGCGGATTCCACTATTAAGAAACCTATGGGAAGAATTAATGATGTTATTATTGTTGCAAATAGGAACTATGTGCCCGTAGATTTCATCGTTCTTGATATAGATTGCAATCCTTCATGTCCTATTATTCTTGGTAGACCTTTCCTTAGAACGATTGGTGCAATTATTGATATGAAGGAATGGAATATTAGATTCCAATTTCTGTTAAGGAAAGGCATGGAACACTTTCCTAGAAATAAAATAAAATTACCTTATGAATCTATTATGAGAGCCACTTATGGATTGCCTACCAAAGATGGCAACACTTAGATCTATCCTTGCTTTTATGCCTAGCTATGGGCGTTAACGATAGCGCTTGTTGGGAGGCAACCCAATTTTATTTTAGTTTTTTTGCTTTTTGCTTCTGTTTAGGAATAAATCTTTGATCTAGCCTCTGGTTAGATTTGTTTTTATGTTTTAAGTAGTGTTTGTGCCAAGTTAAACCTATAGGATCTTCTTGGATGATAGTTATTTGATCTTGCTGAAAATTCCAGAAACTTTCTGTTCACGAAAACAATTGTTAAAATCACCAGAACGTGATAAAATATTGATTCCAATTGCAGCAGATCAATAAAAAAAATTAGGTCTTCCTATTTTGGTAGATTTTTCTGAGTTCCAGAAGTTTGCGTTAGTTACAGATTACTACGGACTGTTCTGTTTTTGACAGATTCTGTTTTTCGTGTGTTGTTTGCTTATTTTGATGAATCTATGGCTAGTAAAATAGTTTATAAACCATAGAGAAGTTGGAATACAGTAGGTTTAACACCAATATAAATAAAGAATGAGTTCAATACAGTACCTTGAAGTGGTGTTTTGTTTTCTTTCGCTAACGGAGCTCATGAGATTTTCTGTTAAGTTTTGTGTTGTGAAGTTTTCAAGTTTTGGGTAAAGATTTGATGGATTATGGAACAAGGAGTGGCAAGAGCCTAAGCTTGGGGATGCCCATGGCACCCCAAGATAATCTGAGGACACCAAAAAGCCAAAGCTTGGGGATGCCCCGGAAGGCATCCCCTCTTTCATCTTCGTCCATCGGTAACTTTACTTGGAGCTATATTTTTATTCACCAGATGATATGTGTTTTGCTTGGAGCATCTTGTATGATTTGAGTCTTTGTTTTTTTTTAGTTTACCACAATCATCCTCGCTGAATACACTTTTGAGAGAGACACACATGATTCGGAATTTATTAGAATACTCTATGTGCTTCACTTATATCTTTTGAGCTATATAGTTTTTGCTCTAGTGCTTCACTTATATCTTTTAGAGCACGATGGTGGATTTGTTTTATAGAAATTATTGTTCTCTCATGCTTCACTTATATTATTTTAAGAGTCCTACAAAACAGCATGGTAGTTTGCTTTAATTGTGAAATTAGTCCTAATATGCTAGGTATTCAAGATTAATAAAACTTTATTATGAGTGTGTTGAATACTAAGAGAAGTTTGATGCTTGATAATTGTTTTGAGATATGGAGGTAGTGATATTAAAGTTGTGCTAGTTGAGTAGTTGTGAATTTGAAAAATACTTGTGTTGAAGTTTGCAAATCCCGTAGCATGCACGTATGGTAAACGTTGTGTAACAAATTTGAAACATGAGGTGTTCTTTGATTGTCCTCCTTATGAGTGGCGGTCGGGGACAAGCGATGGTCTTTTCCTACCAATCTATCCCCCTAGGAGCAGCGCGTAGTGCTTGGTTTTTGATGACTTGTAGATTTTTGAAATAAGTATGTGAGTTCTTTATGACTATTGTTGAGTCCATGGATTATACACACTCTCAACCTTCCACCATTGCTAGCCTCTTCGGTACCGTGCATTGCCCTTTCTCACCTTGAGAGTTGGTGCAAACTTCGCCGGTGCATCCAAACCCCGTGATACGATACGCTGTATCACACATAAACCTCCTTATATCTTCCTCAAAACAGCCACCATACCTACCTATTATGGCATTTCCATAGCCATTCCGAGGTATATTGCCATGCAACTTTCCACCTTTCCGTTTATCATGACACATTCATCATGGTCATATTGCCTTGCATGATCATGAAGTTGACATCGTATTTGTGGCAAAGCCACCATGCATATTATTTAATACATGTTAGTCTTGATTCATTGCCCATCCCGGTACACCGCCGGAGGCATTCATATAGAGTCATACTTTGTTCTAGTATCGATTTGTAATCGTTGAGTTGTAAATGAATAGAAGTATGATGATCATCATTCATAGAGCATTGTCCCAAAAAAAGAGAAAATAAAATAAAAGGGGCAATGCTACTATCCTTTTTTTCCATACTTGTGCTTCAAAGTAGCACGATGATCTTTATGATAGATAGTCTCTTGTTTTGTCACTTTCATATACTAATGGGAATTTTTAGTTATAGAACTTGGCTTGTATATTCCAACAATGGGCTTCCTCAAATGCCCTAGGTCTCCGTGAGCAAGCAAGTTGGATGCACACCCACTTGGTTTTTTTGTTGAGCTTTCATACATTTATAGCTCTAGTGCATCCGTTGCATGGCAATCCCTACTCCTCACATTAACATCAATTGATGGGCATCTCCATAGCCCGTTGATTAGCCGCGTTGATGTGAGACTTTCTCCTCTTTTGTCTTCTCCACATAACCCCCATCATTACATTCTATTCCACCCATAATGCTATATCCATGGCTCACGCTCATGTATTGCGTGAAAGTTGAAAAAAGTTTGAGATTACTAAAGTATGAAACAATTGCTTGGCTTGTCATCGGGGTTGTGCATGATGAGAGCATTCTTGTGTGGCGAACATGGAGCATGACCAAACTATATGATTTTGTAGGGATGAACTTTCTTTGGCCATGTTATTTTGAGAAGACATAATTGCTTAGTTAGTATGCTTGAAGTATTATTACTTTTATGTCAATATTAAACTTTTATCTTGAATCTCTCGGATCTGAATATTCATACCACAATTAAGATAGTTACACTGAAAATTATGCCAAGTAGCATTCCACATCAAAAATTCTGTTTTTATCATTTACCTACTCGAGGACGAGCAGGAATTAAGCTTGGGGATGCTTGATACGTCTCCAACGTATCTATAATTTTTTATTGTTCCATGCTATATTATATTCTGTTTTAGATGTTTATTGGGCTTTATTATACACTTTTATATTATTTTTGGGACTAACCTATTAACCGGAGGCCCAGCCCAAACTGATGTTTTTTTGCCTATTTCGGTGTTTCGAAGGAAAAGGATATCAAATGGAGTCCAAACGGAATGAAACCTTCGGGAACGTGATTTTCGGAACAAACATGATCCAGAGGACTTGGAGTCTACGTAAAGTAATCAACGAGGAAGGCAGGGGGCGTGCCACCCCCCTGGGCGTGCCCTCCACCCTCGTGGGCCCCTCGTTGCTCCACCGACATACTTCTTCCTCCCATATATACCCATATACCCTGGAAACATCATATACGGAGCCAAAACCCTATTTCCACCGCCGCAACCTTCTGTACCCATGAGATCCCATCTTGGGGCCTTTTCCGGCGCTCCGCCGGAGGGGGCATTGATCACGGAGGGCTTCTACATCAACACCATAGCCTCTCTGATGATGTGTGAGTAGTTTACCTCAGACCTTCGGGTCCATAGTTATTAGCTAGATGGCTTCTTCTCTCTCTTTGGATCTCAATACAAAGTTCTCCTCGATCTTCTTGGAGATCTATTCGATGTAATCTTCTTTTGCGGTGTGTTTGTCGAGATCCGATGAATTGTGGATTTATGATCAAGTTTATCTATGAACAATATTTGAATCTCCTCTGAATTCTTTTATGTATGATTGGTTATCTTTGCAAGTCTCTTCGAATTATCAGTTTGGTTTGGCCTACTAGATTGATCTTTCTTGCAATAGGAAAAGTGCTTAGCTTTGGGTTCAATCTTGCGGTGCTCGATCCCAGTGACAGAAGGGGAAACGACACGTATTGTATTGTTGCCATCGAGGATAAAAAGATGGGGTTTATATCGTATTGCATGAGTTTATCCCTCTACATCATGTCATCTTGCTTAAATCATTACTCTGTTCTTATGAACTTAATACTCTAGATGCATGCTAGATAGCGGTCGATGTGTGGAGTAATAGTAGTAGATGCAGAATCGTTTCGGTCTACTTGTCGCGGACGTGATGCCTATATACATGATCATACCTAGATATTCTCATAACTATGCTCAATTCTATCAATTGCTCGACAGTAATTCGTTTACCCACCGTAATACTTATGCTATCTTGAGAGAAGCCACTAGTGAAACGTATGGCCCCCGGGTCTATTTTCCATCATATTAATCTCCCGTCAACAAGCTATTTCTGGCGTCGTTTATCTTTGCATTATTTACTTTTACTCTTTATCATAAAAATACCAAAAATATTATCTTACCAGATCTATCAGATCTCAGTCTCGTAAGTGACCGTGAAGGGATTGACAACCCCTTTATCGCGTTGGTTGTGAGGTTCTTATTTGTTTGTGTAGGTGCGTGGGACTCGCGCGTGGTCTCGTACTGGATTGATACCTTGGTTCTCAAAAACTGAGGGAAATACTTACGCTACTTTACTGCATCACCCTTTCCTCTTCAAGGGAAAACCAACGCAGTGCTCAAGAGGTAGTAGGCAGCAACATCTGCCTCGGGGATAGCAACTGGCGAGAGCGGCACAGCAACTGTCTGTTCCGCAGCGGCGGCCTTAGCCCTGCCGGAGGCCGCCCACTACTAGGTCGATGCCGTCCACGCCCAGGTCGTGGCGGTCACCGCACAAATCGAATGAAGCTTCTCCGACAACGGTCGGCAACCCACGGCCGAAGAGCTGGCAATCGCCGAGAGAGTTCGAGCAGCCGTCCGTTCCTGCGTGGCATACCTTGCCACGACGGAGCCCGCCAGTGCCCAGATGGCGTCTGCGCACGCCCAGCTCGTGGCGGCCTTTTCCAAAGATATGGCGGACGCGGATGGCGAGATGCTTGCCGAGTATGGTGCAATTGATGCCACGGAGCCCCTTCCCCAGGAGACCGCCGGGCGCGAGCTGGACATGGAGGCAGCGGCGGAGATCGACGAGCACCAGTCGTAGTAGTACTCTTTGTTTTGTTTAATTAAGAGCGCCGGTCTTTAATTTTTTAGAGTAATGTTTAGGCCAGCTAGCTCTATTTAATTGCTGAACTTGCTCGATTAAGAAGTTAGTCTCCTTTGTGTACCCAAATTATGCAATGACGTGGATGACCACTGTAACCAGGGAAATTCGAACCAAAATTTTTGACGTTCAAACTCAACACACGCGAGTTAAGCTATCTGAATCGTTTGTGATGTTTAGATATCGTACACAGTTCTGAATAAGGGACCATGTCTGATGACACTTTACGCGCCAGTTTTTTGGCTGAAGTGATTCCAAATTTTCGGCATTCGCAGAAATATCTACCTCCCCGCCCCCTCCCCCTTACCAAAACCCACATTTCCCCTCTTTCCACCTTCCTTTCCAAGTTGAAACCTTCACTCCTTGCTTGCAGCGCCGCCGCCTCCTCGCCGGCGACCCTCCTTCACGCTCCTCGGCCTCGCCTATCCAGGCAGGTAATCCACACCCGACCCCCATCCCCCTCCTCCTTCCACATCCCACATGCCCCTACCGCCGGCGCGGGCGCGACACCTTCCACCCAAATCACCGACCCCTCCACCAAATAAGCGCCGGCCTAAGCCATGGTGCACGCAGTATAGCGAGGACCTCAAGGAGCATTTGGCAGGGGAGAAGCAAATCGCGGCTGCACGCGCGGATGAGGTCGCGATGGCTGCCATTCGTGCCGACCCCCAGAACTTGAAGGAGCACCTTGCCATTTGTTAGCTACGCCGGTTAAGCATGCTCGGTTTACTCGTTGCGTATGCTGCTCTTGCCTTTCCTTCACAAATTCTAGTGAATTGTGCTATCTAATTTTACCATGCAATCTGTTGCTCTAGTGTATATGTTCTATATGTCATGCAGTGTGGTGCTTACTTATTAACTGTTTTATTAATTAGTTGTCGTCTTCAGTTAACTGTTTGGTTCAATTCTGCAAATGTGAAGTTCAATTCTTCAGGCTGCAATTTTGTATTGTCTTCCATGTGAGAAATAAATAGAATTTATCTTTACAAAATTGTGGGTGCATTCTGTTATTGTATACCATGTGAGGAATAAATTGAATTTGGCTGTAGTAAATACATGAGAAACAAATACAATTGGTTGTAGTTAACTGTTTGGTTAACTGTCTGATCTTCTATTAGGAGTATGTCATATTGTGCAATGTGGTGCTCAGTTAATGTTTGGTTCATTTGTTGTGGTGTTTAGTTAACTGCTTGGTTTAATGTTATATTGTGCAATGTGGTGCTCAGTTAATGTTTAGTTCATTTGTTTTGGTGTTTAGTTAACTGTTTGGTTCAATTCTGCAATGCGATGTCCAATTGTCATGGGTAGAATTTTGTATTGTTGTGCATGTGAGGAATAAATCGAATTTGGCTGCACTTAATACATGGGAAACATATACAAGTGCTATATTTCCTAGTTCTTAATCATGATTGGTTTGGATAAATGGGTTTTCCCTGTGGCTTGAATTAATCTGATGAATCTGCAATGTGATTATTTTTCATCAACATATTTTACTGATAGCATGCGAACCGTTACTTAACCTGATGACTAACTACCTTATATGTGTTGCAGGGAAACAATGGGAAGCACTGAGGTTTATAATCGAGGTTAGCACGTGCATGGTCCGTTGTCTAATAGCACATTATTGTGGAATTGCAGGAACCATTCTAATATTTAGGTTTTTAACAATTTGGTCTTGCACATGTAGGTCCTGCTGTCAGAGGTTTTGACCCACTGTTCGACCCTTTTTGCATATGGGGAAATGAGTTGTCCATGAATATCAGTCAAGTCAAGAAACTCAGAAAGATTGTTAGGATAAAGAAATTAGCGACAAAAAACAACAAGATCTTTGTCTGCACAATGAAGAAGACATCAGTTCACTATAGGATGGTACTAACTATTATACCTTGCCTTAATTCGTTTGCCCCATTTCCAATATAGAGAAGATATTTATGCACATCCTTGTTTTCAGGCCTTTCCAAAGCAGTTCATTGATGATTACCTCTCAAACCACCTGTATGGTCAGGAGACGAGGAAGGTATTCATACAACACCCACGGTTCAATATTGAAGTGTTCCTGAAGAAGGCGAAGGATGGACGGTCAATCATCCACAGGCACTGGCCTAAAGTTACAAAGACCTTCAACATCAATGAAGGCTCAATATTCGCCTTCTGCTTCAGCAGTTTTCCAGATGAGATACATCTGTCTATGTACCGTCTATGATGCTAATTTTGAAAGGTTATAGATGTTGCATGTGAAACTTGGTCCTGGTGTAGTTGTGTAATGGGGTAGCTGAGTGCTGAAGCTATATGATGTTGTACTCTGATGTATTTCAATTATGAAAATGAAATATATTGTGTGCTTAATATGAACTGTCAATTAGATTAATAAATGGATTATGAATAATCGGATAATTAGCCTGCTAGTGGCGAATTAGCCTGCTAATTGGGTTTTGCTATTGCAAACGGTTGTTGAAAAAATACCGTGGGTGATGACCTCAGGCAATGCACACAGTTTCTAGGAATAAACCATGTTGGATCAATGAACAATCACACACGACTTTCTCTTGAAAACTGTTTGCGTTAGGCCACCTTGCACAAACGTTTACCACATGAAAACTGTGTGTGATGGACAGCCTTTGCCACACAGTTTCTTCCACGGACCGTGTGTGATATATTCAATAACACAAGCGATTTAACGGGAAAAAATATGTGTGATGTACCTGTGAACGGAAACGTTTTCCTTCGAGCGACAGTGTGGGATGTATATACGAACGGAAACGTTTAGCGGGGACTGACTGTGTGGGATGTACTTGCGACCGGAAAAAATTTCGCCGTATAATTGTATTTTTTTGCTCTACTGTACGTTTTTTCGTACTTGAGCGCTCGCCGGTCGCACACGACCTCATTTTGCCGAACGTGTGTGCCAGGGGGGCATATCCCCGACGGTTTCTGGGTCGTGTGGGAAGGACCCCCCTATCGCCCACACTCACTTGGCGACGGTTCCAAATGCCGTCGTGGAAAGGGGTTTTAAACCGTTTGTTTAGGAGCTCGTTGTACTAGTGAGGGCCCAGAGATACCTCTCCGATACTCGGAGTGACAAATCATAATCTCGATCTATGCCAACCCAACAAACACCTTCTGAGATACCTGTAGAGCATATTTATAATCACCTAGTTACGTTGTGACATTTGATAGCACACAAGGTATTCCTCTGGTATTCGGGAGTTGCATAATCTCATAGTCAAAGGGATATGTATAAGTCATGAAGAAAGCAATAGCAATAAAACTTAACGATCTTCATGCTAAGCTAACATGTGGATCTTGTCCATCACATCATTCTCCCAATGATGTGATCCCGTTGATCAAATGACAACACATGTCTATGGTTAGGAAACTTAACCATCTTTGATTAACGAGCTAGTCAAGTAGAGGCATACTAGGGACACTTTGTTTTGTCTATGTTTTCACACATGTATCAAGTTTCCGGTTAATACAATTCTAGCATGAATAATAATCATTTATCATGATATAAGGAAATATAAATAACAACTTTATTATTGCCTCTACGGCATATTTCCTTCAAGATTACCCCAATGTCACCTCGGGAATCTGCTAGTTGAGCGCCAAAAGATACATCAAGTGAATCAATATCCCCATTGTCACCACGGGTATTCATATGCAATACATACATCAAGTGTTCTCAAATCCAACAAGTATTCAATCCGATAATAGTGAAACCTCAAAGGTAAAAACTCAATTCATCGCAACAAGATAGGGAGGGAGAAACACCATATGATCCAACTATATTAACAAAGCTTGTAGTACATCAAGATCGGGCCAAACCAAGAAGACGAGGGAGAGATCAACCACATTGCTACTAGTACATACCGCTAGCCTCGAGGGTGAACTACTCCCTCTTCATCATGGTGGCCACAGGGATGATGAAGATGACCTCCGGTGATGATTTTCCCCCTCCGGCAGAGTGCCGGAACATGGCTCCATATGGTATTTTGAAGGTATAGAGGCGTGCAGCAGCGAAGTCGAAGTTCTAGGGTTATTTCTGATGGTTTTTCTATCTATAGGATTTTTGGCGTTGCTCTCACTTTAAGATGGGCCACAGGGTGCCCACTACCCACCAGCCCACGACCAAGGCCCCTGGCGCGCCCTAGTGGGTAGTGGCCACCTCCTTCACCTTCTAGTCCTCCCACGAAGCTTCTAGTGCCTCTTTTTTCCAAAAAAAATTCAAAAAAATTTCCTGCATTTGGAGAACATTTATTTCTGCAAAAAAACAATACCATGGTAGTTCTGCTGAAAACAACGCCAGTCCGGGTTAGTTTCATTCAAATCATACCAAAACCATATAGAATTGTTGTGAACATGGCATGAATACTTCATAAATTATAGATGTGTTGGAGAAGTATCAAACACCGCTCCACATATGTGCCCCTCCACTCAGCACCTACTCCAAAAGGATGCACCCATGAGGAAAAACGACACAAAGTGCCATCATCATCCGATCCGGGGGACCCAGATCTAGGGTTTCCCCCAGAGCAGCCCAAGCGAGATGACGTTGCCTGCAACGACGATGCCTCAACAAGGAAACGACGTCAAAGACACCGCCATCGTGTGACTTATATAATGTTTGCTCCTTGTGTTGATTGGTGCAGAATATGAAAGAGTGTGCTGAGTTGTAAGGATGGACCCACTTCCGCTGATTTCTTATGGGAAGGTTTTATAAGGGAAGAAGAATCACAGCTTTGACCTGTTAACCTTGGTTGCTTTCCTTTCCTATTTGATAGACTGCATGAATATTTGCATTGTATCAGATATAAACCATGTTCCAAAGCAATGTACTTGGATTGCTATCCAAATGAAGAGGCTTCATCATTCCAAATTTTTGCTTTGCACAATGTTAAGGAAATCGTTAACTAGTAGTTGCTTGCTCGGCTTGTGAAAATTTAACCAAAACTTGTGGGTTTCTAAGACCTACTATACGCAAGTAGTTTTGGCTTTCTGACATTCTTATGTCAACTGTTGATCGATTTATGAATATTTACATTTCACAAAAAAAATCTATGAATGTTTACAGTCAGTAAACGCCTACGCCTTATATACCATCTATGCTGACACTTCATAAAATTAGACAGGGTGGTCATTTAGTCTTGAACCGAGATACGCCTACTGCGAGCGTGGTAAGGCCGGAACCCTAGCTGTCGCCAGGGTAGGCCGATCTTCCAACGCCGTTCTCCGGTGGCTCCCCTTCGGCGGCGACCTCGGTCGTCGGTGGTGAGAGGGGTCGCCGGATCCACGATGGATCATTTTTACTCCCTCGTAGTCTAGGTTTTTAGGTTGTTAACGTCTTTGCTTCGGCGGCGACGATGACAACGTTGAATAAAGATTCTTCGGATCCTTTCCTGACAAGGCCATCGGTCCTATGGTTGGGGATGGATTTGGAAACCAGTCTGTTCAAGCAAGGATGGCATGGCGTCGGCGACATCCTCGTGGTGGACATGTGTCCTCGGGCTTCGCCAATGCGATGGCGTTTGCTCCCGCGTCGGCGCGGAGCTTGGCAGGTAGTCCAGGAGTGGATGCAGATTGTGGTCTGCATCGACGACATCTGAAAGACGGAGCATGTGTTGGGCTCGTGGTTCATGGATGGCAGGTATGGTTTCCTTCTTCGGCGTTTTAGTCGTGGTGGGGTGCCAGATCTGGAGTTCGATGACGTGTCCGGAGTGTTGCCCCGGTCTGGTTCATTCAACGCCAATGACTTCACTTTTGGTGAGCCACCTTGGAGGTCTGTAAAGCTGCATATTAGCTATGAAGCCACATCGAGCTCGGGTGAGGAGGTTATTCATCATTCTTCTCTTCGGTGGCTACTGTGGTGGTGTCGGAGGCAGGTGACGGACGTTGGTGTCAAGCTCAGAAATGTTCTACTATCTTTTTAGTTTTGTCATGTCAGTCTATATGTGACCTGTACTTTGTTCTTTATAATACAAATGAGACACGTATTACCATGTAAAAAAAGACAGGACAGTCATTTAATCTTGAACCGAGATACGTCTACTGCCAGCGTGGCAAGCAGAACTCATGGATGGGTCCACACGAGAGTAATCGGACTGTCGATTCGCAACATGTATTCTGGTTGGGATCCACTCCCGTAACACTTGTTCACAACAGATTCTTGTGACTCCAACTTAATTTAGCACCTCCCTCGCCGCTGAGAGAACCAACCGACATTGCCGTGCCAGCGTAAATATTCAGTTACCTGCGTTGTACTAGGAGGTTCTGTGTTAATTACAGTAATTAGACTAATTTTTTGTGTGGGGGAATTAGAAATTTCATGTGCAAGGATTCCAAACCACCGCTCTGATTTGAAAGGTGACCGATGTGGGTATTTTAACCTGCTGGTATTACCCGCACCCGACCGGGTACGGGTATGGAATAATATTAGGCCCGAGGTGCTGGTACGGATACGGGTTTGGGCGATTTTTTTGGGACGGGTGCAGGTTTAGGTGAGCATTACCCTTACCCGAACCCCGCGGGTGCCATGTTGAGTCGTTTGGCTCCTTTTGTGTTTGCGTGGGAAGGGCGCCCAACGGGCCGACGCACTTGGCTCGCCCGGCCGTCCGGCGGCCAAATATATGTCTTACTAAAAAGAAATATTGCATATAGTTCATAACCAAATAAATCACATAGTTCTACAATAATAAATAGTTTACAACCCAATAAAAATCTTAAAGTTTACAACCAAATTTAAATTATCACAAATACACTGACAGAAGAAGACAAACGACCGTGGAGCACGAGGCCGACACCCGACGGTACTAGAGAAGATGGGCGGTGTCGGCAGGCGTGGTTTCTCATGGACCGGCGACGGCGAGAAGAGGCCACCAACATCCATAAGAACTGCATCCGATGCGGCGGTTAGGTGGTGTGGAGGTTGTGCATGTGGGCGGCGGCGTGGGCAGCGGTCGAGCAGCCAGAAAGTGGGGCGGCGGCGATGGGGACGACGAGATACGGAGGGTGTCGGGCTTGGAGGGCGAGGGGGAATAGCCCGGGACACCAATGGGCGGCCAGCGGGAGGACATGGTGAGCGTCGTGTGCGTCCGCCTTATGGGCAAACCCTATTTGGCGCTGAAGTCGCCCCTCAAAGGTGTTTTCGCCATCGGGCGCACACCCCAACTTCGAGCTAGGCTGTCCATCTAACTTTTCTTTCTTTCCTCGGGCGCACACCCCAATTTTGAGCTGGGCCGGCCCATTTAACATTTCTTTCTTTCCTGCTATAAATTCCAAGAAACGTTCAGTATACACATCCGAACTCGAGAGCTCTCGATTAAGAGGGACCGCAACAACCACTAGGACATCTCCACGCTTGTGTTTTGTAATTTCTTTTTTCTCCT
Organism: Triticum aestivum; assembly: GCF_018294505.1. Classification (NCBI taxonomy): domain Eukaryota; kingdom Viridiplantae; phylum Streptophyta; class Magnoliopsida; order Poales; family Poaceae; genus Triticum; species Triticum aestivum. The sequence goes on from NC_057802.1 coordinate 94,240,299, forward strand.
TTTATTATTTTTTCAGTTCATTGGGTCACATTTCTTTTTTCCTTTTACTTTTTTCTTTCTTGGTTTGCTTGTTACTTTTTTCTTTCTTTTTTTTCTTGTTACTTTTTTCTTGTTTCTTTTCTTACATGCACGACTTGTTTTTCAAATTCCTGAACTGTTTTTTATCAAAATCAATGAACTTTTTTCAAATTTGTGATTTTTTTCAAAATCGATGAACATGTTTCAGAGTCATAAACTTTTTTATTCAAATTTTTTTCCAAAATCCATGTTTTTTTCCAAAACGATGAAATTTTTCAAAATTGATGAACTTTTTAAAAAAATATGAAATATTTTTTAAATTGATGAACTTTTCGAAATTTAATTATTAAAAAAAATTATGAACCTTTTCCAAATTCTATGATTTTTTTTAGAAATTGATGAACTTTTCTCAAAATTGAAGAACTTTTTACTAATTCGATGAAGTTTTTTTCAAAATTGATGATTTTTTTTTTCAAATTTGTGAACCTTTCTTAAATTCATGAAATATTTTCAATTTGTATGAACCTTTTCAAATTTATGAACTTTCTTCAACTTCACGTTTTTTATTGTGAATTCTTTTTTCATTTTTATCATAAAATAGTATGCATAATAAACTGGGTTTATATTACTTCTATATGTTACTGTTGTACTAAAAGAATGATCAAATAGAGTATTTTCCGCATAATGGGCAACAAAGTTACTTCGGCCTACTTGTTATTGCGTGGGTTAGACATTAGCGGGAAGGGTTCGAATGTTGCTTCTACTAGAAGAAGCAAATGTGTTTTGTTGCGTACAAGCAAAACAACCTTTTTTTGCTAGGCCGGCCCACTATGCGCGTGGTGCGAGCGCCAGTAGCAATTATCGGCGCCTTAGAAAAAACCTCTGAATAGGAGCTCCCCGCTTTTGTGTCCGCGCCGAAGCAAGCCATGTTCAAATTTGGACCAAAAATGGGTCGTGGAGGAGTGCCGTCAGTTTGGGTCGCCAACTGGGCCGCGTGCATACCTAATGGGGGTACGTGCGTTAGAGTTGGCCTTAATTAACCCCCATCTTCAATATCCATCGCCATAACATACGGCAGAGGCAGAGATGGGAGAGCCGATCTAGAGCTCGATTGAAATGGAGGAGAATCGGCTCTAGATGAAGGCGGCGCTGATGGTCCTGAGATGGTCCACGTTCAGGCATAATGCATTTAAGTTTGACAATCAACAAGACGAAGACAATGTAGATAGTACGGCAAAAGACTACATACTCTTAATTCCCATGCATGATGTGACTGAATTTGCATTTTCCATGATCCGACGGAGGCCAACTCGTAACATGTGAGATGTCATGGGCCTGACGAACATGCCTTAGGACTGAACCATCCACCATTGGGATCACGTCGCCATAATACTTGGACTGCAAACGCGCATGAGGAACTGACTCAACTGACTGCTAGTGCCATGCCGCCATCTCGTTCTTTTGACCGACGTGTCACGTGTCGCGGTGGAGCATCGGCCGATCGGGGTGGTACTACTTGGTTGGGCCACCGAGGTGAGTTCGTACCGTGCTCGTTGCGGTCTCCACCGTTCCGACGAAGCGGGAGTAAAACATCCCATTGTTAGAGTCCGAAGCAAAATGGAGCATCCCTGTGCGTTTGGATTTTCAGCCGTTGGATTGGCCGTCTAAACAAGTTTTAGCCGTTGGATCGCGAGATGGGGATATCCTGGCCGTTGGATCGTGTGATGGAGAGAGCTGGCCGTCGGATCAAAATCAAACACTGCAGTCCATGCCACCGCCAGTAATTCTCGTGCCCCACCGAGGTCATTCTCGTCTTTTCACACATGAACGTATAAAAGGCAGCACCTCCGTGGTGAAACCCTAGCTGCCTCTCTCCTTTCCCACTCTCACCCCGACTCCCTCTCGCTTCCTCCCGCACCTCGCGCCGCCACCCTGCCTCCTGTCCTCCCGTGGCCGTCGACCACCCTCCCCGCCCCGCGTCTTCGCTCAGTCGCCGACTCGCTCCCCACCAGCCATACTCCCTGACCGCCGCCGCCGCCGCCACCACCATCCTCCCCGTTTGCCGTCGCCACGCCATCGCCGCCACCTACCAGACGATGCTGTGAAGGACGACACCAGAGAGGGATGGCGTCGCCGGTGTGGTGGAGGGTGAAGGAGGTGCACGTGGCAAGGTTGTCGTGCCGTCCCGCGGATCCGTGCTGGCCGACGACGAGGTGGCCACCCGGGTGCAGCACGCTCCATACTACGCCGTCAACTGCCACCACCGGGCTCCCCCGAAGGTAAGCCCACTTCTCCATAGTTTCCTCCTCTCTCTTTCTTGTGGATTTGCCTGTTGTCCTAGAGGGAATTAGGTGAGTCAAGATATTCTCCTTTTGATACCCGTACATAGATATTGCCTGCAAAATTTGCAGATTAGGTCAGTCATGATATCCTCTATGCTCTAGGACAACAAACAGTGAACAAAAACCTTTAATTTTTCAGTGTATCTTGTGATTATTTTTTTGTAATGCCTTTATCACCAGATCCTGGCTCCGAAAGATGTGGGAACTGTTCAGTGTATCTTGTGGTTAATTTCTTTTGTAATGCCTCTCTCGCCAGATCGAGACTCTGAAAGATGTGGGAGTTACAGAAGTTGTGTTGGCCATCAATTAACACTGGAAATTTAATTAATCTCTCTATAGTTAATTTTATTGCCCTGCAACGGTGTATACCAGATACAGCTGCGGCAATTTATCGATCCAATTTGAGTAAGTTTTAGTGCAGTTGCTTGGTTTGCTGCCTACTACAAGGCGATTGACAACCTGCTCTTTTGCTTACGTGTTTGTCGGAAAGAGAAAGGGGCAAATCCCTCTAAAGTATTATTCCAGTATTCTCATATGAAGCTAATCTGCTCTTTTGCTTGCGTGTCTGCCGGAAAGAGATAGGGGCAAACCTCTCGAAAGTATGATTCCAGAATTCTCATATTTTGATCAATTCCTATATATATGTTTGTGGGGTGTACTACCTTTTGTTATGATTCTTGAAGTACCACATAACTTCGATCCTTGTCTGCTATTATGTGATGCCATTGATTGTTATGTATGCTTGCTCCTACCTCTTTCTTTCAGAAATACCATTTGTTTGGATTACTTCCTATTTTAATTAACCATGTTGTTTATGCACAGATTGGTTGGATAGAGATGGCTCGAAGGTTTTGTGGGTAGAATGTGAGATATCCCAATTAAAGTTCCATGAAGAAAGATCCCAAATGATGGCATGTTGTGATGCTACTCTATGGCTTGTGGGCTAAATTAGTAGGTGGACCAATCCGTGCACTTATTATCCATCACGTATTTTCATTCGTAGTTATTTACTTCGGGACTTATGTTGCAGATGGAAGGATAATGAATTAGCAGTTAAGGTGATTAACCCCGGTAGGCAGGGGACGCGAGGAGGCAGGAAGCACAGTTGCAGTGCGGAGCAAGGCAAGTTTTCTGACCCATTTCCCCCAAGAATTGTTTTGCTATGGTTGCTCTATTGTTTCACATGTTTATTCTCCTTGCAGGAGTAGTAGTATTTCTTCTAGAATAGTTTTGTTGTTGTTCATGGGAAATCCCAGAGAATTTTTTTTCTCTGTTCTTCCTTTTAGTGAATCGACTAAGCTGATTTGGGGCTTCTTCTTGATAGGATCGAGCGAGGCAACACTGCTCGGCTAGGGATTTTCTTCCATGGCCGCCAAATCAAAGGTCCAAGTCCCAGGTGAATATGTGCTCCTTTTAAATCCTCTCTCTCTCTAGCATATCCCCTTACCACGATTCATATTTTGTGCCTCTTGCTGGTGTACTGTGTTGGTAGTTGGCTCCTTTCTTTTCTCTTCTTTCGCCATCGTACCCATCTTGCTGATCTGATGTGTACCTATCAATTTGATGCAGCGTTGCCGTCTTATTTTCATGACAGCGTGGTGTCTCAATGCGTGATGGATTCACTCACACGGAGGAAGCTTTTCTCCGCTACTCCGGCGACAAGCGCACAAGCTTTTGGGTCCATGGCGCCACCACTAAACAAGGTATGTCCTGTTCTGTTGATTGATCAGTTCATCTTGCTTTTAAAATTCTTACACTATGATTTGCTCAAATTCTATCAAGAAAACGGTGGAAATTGAATTTATTTATTTGAAATGCATGCCATTTCTCCCTGATCATTAGTTCATGTAACTTGATGATGTAAACCTGGTGTCGTTTAATCGTTTTCCATAAACCAGTCATTTGGGAGTTTATTGCAAGCTATACCATCTTGATGCGTAATTGCAGATTGTGTTCTTGCTATAATTTGTTATGACTTGTATGTTTTATAATATTCCATGTAAATCAGAATATCCTTGATGTGCATTCCTTGATTTTTTAATGTTAGGGGCCGAAATATATATCTTTAATTAGTTCTTCCTCTATACAGTGTAGGTGATAGTAACCCTTTTATGAATATATATTCATTGTAGACTCTAGCTCAGGCCTGCGCATTATATAAGGAGTTGAATTTGCCGGTTTAAAATACTTGTGCTGTCAATCCTTTCTGTCCTTCTGATGTTTGTCTACATGACGGACCTGCTATGTGTAAAATAGGCGTCTACATACAACAAACTGGCCCGTAGAGAACCTATTTTGCAGTCTCTGGACCTGAACCCTTGCTGCTCCCTCTCCCTCTCTGAATTTTCTGTAAGTTGAGATGTGTAAAACTTTGTAATGTTCAGATTCTAAGAGTGCTTGCAACCTGCTATATGTTTAGTTGGTTCGCCGTGTGCTTCCGCATTGCATTGGTGCCGCTCGAACCCTGCTCGTGTCTGGACGCGTGCGCGTCTGGGTCGTCGTGGTTACCCAGCTAGGTCATCATGTCTCCTTTTATGCCGCATAGGAATTTCCATAATGTTATGGTAGGTTACTGCCCCTATAACTGCTAGCATCTGGACACCCTGGCTGACTGTTTAGTAGCTGCAAATGTTCCGGTGTGGTTTAGCTTGCTTTATGTAGCGCAGAGGGTTTCAGATTGCTTTCTATGATGTGATGGTGATTGCTTTCTATTTACTGATTGGAGCAAAATGATTCCATCCATCAGCTAAGAGAAAAAGGGTTCAATTCATCATATGAGGCAAATCATTTCCTAAAAGTTCTCCATATTAGAATTCTTGTACTCTTAACACAATTGGCAAAATAAGTTCTGACTCCGCTGTTATTCTTAAAATGGCATCCTAAATTTTGACCATGTACATGTGCATCTTCCTTTTATGATGATATAAAGATGTTTTTAATTTTCTCATATCATAGGTATAATAATTCAGAGTATTTACATAATTACAGGACCCCCATATATTCTTAATTATTAATGCAGTAGTTATATATTCTTTACCTATTATAGATGAATTCAAGAAGCTATTATCACCGTTTGCGATCTCATCATTTTTCATGATCAGTCAATAGCTAATCGTATTTATTTCTTCGTTTCTTCTTTTGGGTCGGCGGGTAAGCTAATTAGGCTATTTTCCCTTTTATCTATTTCAGCAACTGGATTCTATAAAGGATTTTGTTACGGCCTCCGTTCCCCCTGGCCCGGTCACCACCGACGCTGGGGCCTCGACTACTGCTGCACCCGCTGGGTCGGAACGGCCCCGTCGACAAGTCAAGCCCAACAGCCGGCTGATGGCCCAAGTCTGGGACACCACTCGCTAGGGTTATGTATCACCGGTTCCCCTCCTGCGGAGGGCGGCGTTGATGTAACTGGCTAGGCGGCGGCTCTCTCTCTCGATCCCCCCTTTCTTCCTCCACCGAACCCCCAAACCGGCTGGAATTCTTGTATCCTTGATCCCGTGTGAGAAATATTGTAGCAGGAACCTAACAAGTGGCATCAGAGCCGTCCCGATCCACCCCCAATTTTTCTTTTCCACCATCAATCTGGCCGGCCGCTTCCCCTCTATTATCCAGACGTGGCGAGGTCCTATGGAGGAGATCAACAAGGCTCTGGCGGACCTGACGGCGGCCATCAGCGGCATGTCCGCCCAGATCAGTGAGATCCACCCGGTGGTTCTCGAGCTTCAAGGATGGCGCCCGGCGATCGAGCGATCCGTCGACGAGCTACGGGCGGAGGTGACCGATCTTCGCCAACACATCCAGGCACCGCGCCCAGCGGCCGCGCAGGCGCCGGATCCGGCGCTGCTGAAGGAAACGGCGCCCTCGGTCCGCCTCTCCGACCTGCCGCCTCTGCTTCCAGACATGGCCGGCACGTCTCTCCATCGACCAGGCGAGCAGCCACACGCTCGCGGTGACGGCAGTCACGGGCCCGATGGCCGCGGTGTCGCACATGATCTTCGGGGGAAATCGGTGGGGGAGATTCACTCCCCACGATTGCCTCCGGCCACTGGTCCGTACGATCTCCTTCCGTATGGCGAGCAGTCGTTCTCAGGGGACCGGGGATATCACCGTTTGCCACCACCTCCGCGGTTCGATTTCCCTGTTTTCGACGGGACGAACCCGAAGGCTTGGCGTCTTAAATGTGAAGCTTACTTCCGCGTTTGCACCCTTAGCCCTGACACTTGGGTCAGTTGCGCTGCCATGTATTTCACAGATGGGGCTCTCACTTGGCTCCAGTCCTCCCAAGCTCACTTGCATTATCAGGATTGGGGGGGTTTTGCTGCCGCGATCTGCGCCCAGTTTGGGCGTGAGGAATTCCAGAACCTGTTAAGGCAGTTTAATAGGTTGAAACAAACGAGCACAGTGGCAGAATATGCAGAGCAATTTACTCAAATTATGCATCACCTTCTAGCACATCACCCCTCTTGGGATCCTGCATTTTTTGTTACCCAGTTCATGGAGGGTTTGCAACGTGATATTCGTGCAGCTGTTGTTTTGCATAGACCACAAACTCTGGATACTGTTGTGGATCTCGCCTTTTTGCAGGAGGAGGTGGTGGACTCTTTCCGGCGGGATGATCGGCGTCACTCGTCTCCACCATCGCTACCAGCGGTTGGACGCGCCACGCCGCGCACGGCGCTGCCGCTCCCACTACCCCCGCCGAAGCCAGGCGTCGGGGTACCGGATGCGCGGCGAGAGGGTCGCCGCAACAACGACAATAACAACAAGTCCACCTCTAATGAGGACAAGCTGGCGGCTCTCCGTGCTTATCGTCGTGCCAAGGGCCTTTGCTTCACCTGCGGCGAGCGGTGGAGTCGCGAGCACCGGTGCGGCCCTACGGTTCAACTACATGTCGTCGAAGAGCTCATTGAAATGCTCCAGGGCCAGCCTACCGAGCAAGAGCAAAAGGAAACAGCACCGAGCGAAGCGGACTGCTGTGTTCTGTCCAAGGAAGCCCTCGAAGGTGCCGAATCACCCACAACAATGCGGTTGCACGGCTGGGTGCAGGACCGAGAGGTTTTGATGTTGGTGGATTCTGGATCCTCTCATAGCTTTGTCAGCTCGACCTTGGCTCATCACCTGCAAGGGGTCCAGAGCGCGCGCCGGCCACTATCGGTGCGCGTCGCTAATGGAGGTGTTCTTCGCAGTGACCTGGAGATATCCAAGTGCGAATGGCGTTCCCAGGGGGTCAAATTCGCCACTGACATGAAAGTCTTGCCCCTGGGATGCTACGATGTGATACTGGGAATTGATTGGCTGGCTTGCCACAGTCCGATGCGGGTGCATTGGCTGGAGAAAACAATGGATTTCCAACGCAACGGAGTTCCTGTGCACCTCTGCGGTGCCCGTGCTGATGTTACTAGATGTGATCTCATCTCAGGGGCGGAACTGCATCACCTGCTCGAGGAAAAGGCAGTCACCAGGGTGGTCCAACTATGTGCTACTGCGCAAGATATGAAGCAGCCCCCATTACCAGAAGCAATTGGGAATCTCATCGAGCAGTATGGCGTGTTGTTTGAAGAGCCAAAAGGGCTGCCGCCACAGAGAGCGTTTGACCATTCGATTCCGCTGGTTCCCGGAGCACGTCCAGTGAATCTGCGCCCATACAGACACAGTCCAGCACAGAAGGACGAAGTGGAGAGGCAAGTGGCCGAGATGTTAGCACAGGGCATCATTCAGCCCAGCGTGAGCCCTTTTGCATCTCCCGTATTGCTGGTGCAGAAAAAAGACCTCACTTGGCGATTCTGCGTCGATTATCGGCACCTCAATGCGGTAACCATCAAGAATCGTTACCCCTTACCAGTCATCGAGGAACTCTTGGACGAGTTGGCAGGCTCCCGCTTGTTTACAAGCTTGGACCTACGAGCAGGCTACCATCAGATCCGCATGAGGCCGGAGGATGAGCACAAAACGGCTTTCAAGACGCATCACGGGCACTTCGAATTCAAGGTGATGCCATATGGTGTGACGGGAGGTCCATCAACCTTTCAAGGAGGCATGAACATTGTCCTATCACCACTGCTTCGCAAGGGCGTGCTGGTTTTCATAGATGACATCTTGATACACAGTGAAGACGAAGATTCGCATCTCAGCCTGCTCCAGCAAGTCTTCCAACTCCTGCAGAAACACAGCCTGAAGGTCAAGCTTAGCAAGTGCTCCTTCGCGCAGCCAAAATTGGTCTACTTGGGCCATGAAATCAGTGGGGATGGCGTGCGCACCGATCACAAGAACATTCTGGCCGTTCAGCAATGGCCTGTGCCCAGCAATATCAAGGAAGTGCGTGGGTTCTTAGGCCTGGCAGGGTATTACCGCAAGTTTGTGCGAGGATTCGCAGTCACCAGTCGACCACTCACAGATTTGCTCAAGAAAGGCGTCGTGTTTCGCTGGACATACCTCGAAGACGGTGCTTTCCGTGCCCTTCAGCAGGCGTTGGTTACTGCGCCGGTGCTGGCGCTACCCAACTTCACAAAAACCTTCGAGTTGGAGACAGACGCATTAGATCAAGGCATTGGAGCAGTACTCTCCCAGAATGGGCACCCGATCGGGTACTTGAGCCGTGCGTTGGGGCCACGCAACCGGCTCCTGAGCACATATGAGAAGGAAGGCCTGGCGATCCTGATGGCAGTGGATCACTGGCACACCTACCTCCAGAACGATGAGTTCATTGTGCATACCGATCAGCGAAGCCTCATCCACCTGGAAGATCAACGCCTGGCCACTCCGTGGCAACAAAAGATAATGGCTAAACTGTTGGGACTGCGCTACCGCATTGTGTACAAGAAAGGAGTTGACAACCGCGCCGCAGACGCCCTCTCGCGTGTACCAAGGCCTCCCCAGGGCGACTTGGCAGCTATTACCACTGCAGTACCAGCCTGGCTTGAGGCAGTCCAGCAAGGGTACGATGGCGATCCTGCGGCTCAACGCCTGCTGGCTCGCTTGGCCACACAGCAAGGCAACCTTGATGGGTATACCTTACAGGAAGGCATTATTCGGCAACATGGGCGCATTTGGCTCGGTGACAATGTGGACTTGCAGAAACAAGTACTGGATGCGCTCCACACAGGAGCAATTGGGAGTCACTCTGGATTTAATGCAACCTACCGACAAGTTCGCCGCTTGTTCACCTGGCCTGGACTGAAACACCATGTCAAGCTCTTCGTGGAGGCATGCCAGATATGCAAGCAGGCCAAGCCGGAACGGGTTCGTTACCCCGGCCTCCTGGAGCCACTCCCGGTACCCACCCAAGCATGGCAGATGATCACAATGGATTTCGTGGAGGGCCTTCCCCGCTCCTCTGGCTGCAACTCCATCTTAGTGGTTGTGGACAAGTTCTCTCGCTATGCCCATTTCATCGCCTTATCCCACCCATTCACAGCCTTCCAAGTGGCGCAGGCGTTTGTGGCTCACATCTACAAGCTCCATGGGCTGCCCGAGTCCATTGTCTCTGACCGGGATCCAGTTTTCACGAGCACCCTGTGGAAGGAACTGTTCCGTCTCACTCATACCAAGCTGCGGATGAGCACGGCGCGCCACCCGCAAACGGACGGACAAACGGAGCGGGTCAATCAGTGTCTCGAGACCTTCCTTCGCTGCTTCGTTCATGCGTGCCCTACCAAATGGTATGTCTGGTTACCTCTTGCTGAATTTTGGTATAACACTTCACCACACTCTGCTCTGGGCTCCACGCCATTTGAGATTCTCTACGGGCGGGCGCCTCGCTACTTCGGCATCATCGACCCCGTCGCGTGTACCTCCCCGGACTTGTCTGACTGGCTGCAGGACCGTGCGCAAATGGAGGCTCTGATCCGTCAGCATCTTCTCCGCGCACGCCAAGCCATGAAGGATTCCGCCGACAAGCGTCGATCTGATCGGGTGTTCGCCGTCGATGACTGGGTCTTCCTCAAGCTACAACCGTACGTACAGCGCTCGGTGGCCACTCGTGCCAATCAGAAGCTGGCTTTCCGTTACTTCGGGCCGTACAAGGTTCTTCAACGCATTGGCGCGGTCGCGTACAAGCTACAACTCCCAGACTCCAGCTCGATACACCCGGTGTTCCATGTTTCTCAGCTACGTCAAGCTCTCCCGCCAACGGAACAAGTCCAAGACCAGCTTCCGGCAGCAGCAGCGGCAAGCCCAGTTCCAGAGGAGATCTTGGAGCGCCGGACTGTGCAACGCGGCCGCTCGGAAGTGCCTCGGCTGTTGGTGCGTTGGACCGATCAACCACCAGAGTTCGCGACCTGGGAGGATTCAGAAGACCTTCGACAACATTTTCCCCGGGCACCAGCTTGGGGGCAAGCTGTGTCTCCAGGAGGAGGGGGTGTTACGGCCTCCGTTCCCCCTGGCCCGGTCACCACCAACGCTGGGGCCTCGACTACTGCTGCACCCGCTGGGCCGGAACGGCCCCGTCGACAAGTCAAGCCCAACAGGCGGCTGACGGCCCAAGTCTGGGACACTACTCGCTAGGGTTATGTATCACCGGTTCCCCTCCTGCGGAGGGCGGCGTTGATGTAACTGGCTAGGCGGCGGCTCTCTCTCTCGATCCCCCCTTTCTTCCTCCACCGAACCCCCAAACCGGCTGGAATTCTTGTATCCTTGATCCCGTGTGAGAAATATTGTAGCGGGAACCTAACAGATTTCAACAGAGTTCATTGTGGGAACCTGAACCCTACTACCATGTCTCCACTTTCATGCAGTGGGCTTGACTGGATCATAAAGTTTTCTCGCCGAAGATTCCCTACGCCACCAGCTACTACCCTGATCCTCTCCCACCATGGCACAACAAGGCACCTCTTCCTCTCCAGTGAAAGTAACTGAAGGCCATCCCACCTGACATCCATGGAGCTAATTTCCATTTCGGAATTAAGTGTGAGTTCTCTACGGGCAACAAAATCTATCATCTATCTCCTGTGCTAATTTCCATTTCAAAACATGCATCAAAGATTTACTTGACTCTTCTGTGGTATATAGTTTTGTGTTTAACAACTTACATAAACATGTGGATGTTCTTTGTTTCTTGGTACGATATATTATAGTTACAGATTACATAAACATGCTTGCTACCTGCGGAGTAGAAATACTGTGTGGTGTCTATTAACTGTCTGGTTCTTGATTTAAAATCTAACCTACCATGGTCGGCATTCGGTATCTTGGGTGGAAAGCTTCCGATTGATGTCTGATTTTAAAGTGGCAAAAGTAAGATGAAAAATTATGGTTACTATAAAGTTGGATTGAAAAGAAAGCATGGATCAAGCATTTTTCGGCTCCACCTTCATACATCACCAATTGCTGCTACATTTTTTTCAGCCTGACTTTTCTAATAGTCAAAATATCTGATTGTACTGCGTTACATTTAATAGCATGAAGAGACTGAAACATGTATCCATCTCTGCCTAGCCTTAACTTAACCTACTCATGGAACTCAGTTGACGAATCTTGGTAGACCCTCACCCCTCATGCCTCTCCCTATTTCTCCTGCTCGCTCCAGCGCTTTCCCCTGCTTTCTTTTATCCGTTGTTACTAAAACTTTAAAGAACCATGGGAAACACGCAGGGTGTGGTCGCCGTCCATTCTGATTTGTTTCTTGCGCCTATCTCCTCCCCCTCCCACTCTTTGTTTATCTGTCCGTCTATCTTTCACTTCCTTTCCTTGCTGAATTTCTGTCTGAATGACCATGACTCAGATGAGCAAACAGTAGATGGAAACCCGTCCAAATACAATCTATTATTATATGCTGCCGCGCTTGATTTGGAAGATAATCGGCTTGCCAGTATTAATTTCCTGCTGATTGATACACATATGAATACAGAGAAATTACCAGCCGTACGAGTATATTAAGATGTGGTGAAAATGTGCAAGTTTGGTTCTACTGTACCTTCTGGTTTATATTACCAATGTGGTTGCTTAATGTTTATACTATAACATATCTTACTAGGTACATGCTAACAACAATCCTCTTGGTTTAAATTTGACATTTACCAAGGCTCCTCTTGGTTCTACTCTATGAATACTAGGTACATGCTAACAGCAATCCTCTTGGTTTAAATTTGACATTTACCAAGGCTCCTCTTGGTTCTACTCTATGAATTGTATTGATAATTTTGTAATTGACGGCTGATTGGTTTAGTTATTCAGGTAGACGTCCAGTGGTTAAGACTCTGTGCAGTCAACCATGGCTTTGCGAGAGGACCAAGACAAGAGGTAAACACAATGGCATAGCGTAGTAGTATGTAGCAGTTCTTTCATTATAACAGCTTTTAGTTATCATCGGATTTTAGTATCAGTATTTCTCAGAAAACAGTATGTATACATCATATCTAAATTTCATCTTTCCTTTGTTTGGATCGGCTATTGGCGAACGTAAAACTAAACAGAACCAGGTCATGTGATCAGAAATACAATTGCTCAGGTTTCCTTTGACGACATAGGTAGTTTGGTAGGTTAGTAAAACTAAGTGAACGATGTAATAGTCTATAAGATGTATCAGTTTGTCGTGTGATCCTTTTGCATATGTTTACGGATGGATACTCGATGCGCTCGGTTCATACCGTTGCTGATACTTACCTTCTCTTGCTGATTTCCCCAAATCATGCATATAGCTATTTTAGTATGGGTTAGGCAATCTCCCTTTGTAAAAAAGTATATATGTATGTCACCCTTTGTGTGAGTGAAATATCAATCAGCATTTTACTGGACCATATGCTCTTCGTACTAAATTTAATGTTTTCTACTGAACCATATTTAAATTTGTAATGGATTTGGATTCTTTGTACCAGACTAATGCTTCGCTGAGAAACAACAGACGCTGGATCATTGACTTAGACAGTCACCATGCACCAAGGCGGTTCCTACCGGGTTACAAGTGTTGTCTTCCTCACGTGTCTTTGAGATATCCTAATGTTGGATTAGTGGTCTAAGTGTTCCCTTTTGTATCTGTTTGTCGCCACTCTACCTCTATCTCTTTTTGTACCACCTTTATTGCAGTTACGGATATAACATTTGATCGCTTAATGGCTAATAAAGTTGTGGGACATAAGGTTGGACTGCTTTGAGTTGTTTTAATTCTGATGAAAATGCCCATTGGATTGTTGAATTCTGATGCTGTTCTTACATATTTGATCTGATACCTTTGTTACCAGCTGGATATGACCGCACCCGGCAGGGGTGCGGGGTGCGGCAAGCCGCAATTTCCATTAGTGTCTAGAGGAAACGGGCATACGCAACGCAAGCGGGAGCGCCTGAGGCTGTTGGCCGATTCCTGGGTGGGTGGACCAGTGTGGGCCGGGACCGATTCACGCTCGTACAACGATACAGGTACAGGGACGACTTCCACTGCGTGTACGTTGATTGATGATCGTCCCTGAATCCTACTCGTCCATCGCTAACCGATTCCTACTCCCGTTGTGCAACTTTCCTCTCAATATATGCAACCCAAACGTCCAGCAGCCAACTTCACTTCTCGCCGTCCGAGCTAAATTCGCCGGTCACGCTAAAAACCCAAGTCAGCGATCAGCCGGCCGGCAACTCACCGAAGTGCTGTGATTTGGTAGCGTGGAGAGCTGTTGTGGCATGGAACCATGTCAGCCCGGGCTCGAGGAGCCATGCACCGCCGCCGTGGGCGAGGTGCATATGCTTTGGTCAGGAGGGCGGCACGACCGCGTGGAAGGAGACGGTGTGCAGACACATCTTTCATGGCCGGTGGGTTGAGAGGTGGCTCGAGATGAAGGGAAGCTGCCCCATGTGTCGGCGCCAGCTTTTGGCACCACATGCGGATGCAAAAAAAGACGCTCGCCGAGTAGATCCCTTCATGTCATATGTGGCTAGTTTCATGGCGTCTATTCCGGACATGCACTCATCAGATTCATTCAATTATTTTAGGCAGTATTTGTAAGAGATGTCTGGAGGACATTGAAGACAATATTGGTATAATATGAAACAGTTTGGTATATTTCCTCTTCCAAGTTAATACACACATGAGAGCACTTATGCCTCAGGTGCCTGATTTGTGTGTGTGTGCGCGCGAGCGCGTGTGTGTCAATCACTTCCATTTTTACCATGAGATTTTAATCCAACGGCCGGTTTTCTCTCTATGTACCAGTTGCCTAAAATTATAATACGTCCCGGTCACTCTTTTTGTTCTTTGCAACGTGAATGCCAGCCAAGTGCTTGTTGACTAGCTGCCGGCTTCCGACCTGAAACTATCCTTCTGCTACGGCAAATTGCTAATAAAATGTTTGATCAAATTAAGATGGTAAATGCATACACAAATCATATTTGGCACTTAAGGCGCGTGTTAAAGGTTATTTCGTACATACAATTCAAATAAAAAAAAGTTTATTTTATACACAACACCCCCTCCCATCATTTGATACTAAATGGGTCGGCCCATCCAATGCACGAGAGGGAAGTGCCTCCTCGGTTTTGGGAAGCCCCATTAGCTTCCTGGGTGCTTCCTGCCAGTTTTTCCTCTTTCAGTTTTGCTTTTTCTGAACCGGTTATGTTTGTTTTATTTATTCATTATTATTTTCCAAATGCGTCAAAAATTTCAAATTCATAAAAAATTAAATTATTGATTTTTTAAAATTCTTGAACCTTTTTTCAAAACACGTGAACTTTTTTTAAATGCAGGAATATATTCAAACCATGAACTTTTTGCAAATTTACAACTTATTATAAAAAATTTGTGATTTTTTTACAGAAGTTGATGAACTTTTCCAAATGCATGAACTTTTTTTTAAATCCGCAGACTCTTTTAAAATCCATGAACTTTTCTCAAATTCGTCATTTTTTTAAAAACTTTTGCATATTCGTGAAAATTTTGTAAATCTCTGAATTTCTTCAAATCTATTGTATCTTCAAATTTTGTTTTATTCGTAAAATTTGCAGATTCATGCTTTTTGCAAAATTCAACCGATAAATGGTTGATAGGTCAACCACCAACCGAGCGAAGCGAACGAAGGAGAAAACCTGCACCATGAGCGACCAATATGTCCCGTTCCTTTTGTTTTGCCAGGCCCAGGTCGGCAGGCACGCGAGCGCCAGGGAAGAAAAGCGGCGCTAAAGGCGCCATATAGTAGCTCTCAAATGCATAGAGAGTTCCGCGCTACCTTCTGCTACGGCCCATTGCTAATTAAAATGTTTGATCAAATTAAGGTGGTAAACGCATAAAGGGTTTTGGCAAATAAAAATTTGTTGCAAATTAAATCATTTCATGATATTAAAATATGGCAGGCATTTTACAATGAAAAGCATACCATTTAAACATGCAACATACACATATTTTCACTCTTACATATTGTGCAAAAACAAATATAAAAATGGTGTAATTCCAATAAGAATTATGATTTAATTATATGAATTAAATTATTTATTTAAGTTGTTAACATCAATTAACACTATTAGGGATAACCCTAGCAGTAGCGCTGGTTTTAGTGCTAGCAGTAGCGCGGGTACCAGCGCTACCACTAGGGCTAGTTGTCCCGCGCTACTGCTATACCTACTTAGCAGTAGCGCGCCCTATAATAAGCGCTATTACTAACTGTAAATAGCAGTAGCGTTTCTTATAAATAGCGCCACTGCTAAATTTTCCTGTATTTTTTACAGCTTATTGGCGCTGTATTTGTACAGGTTTTATACAGTAGTTTCGTCATATGATTTTATGACCATGATGAGTTATTTTATATATATATATATATATATATATATATATATATATATATATATATATATATATATATATATAAAAGTGGGTGAAATGAACGTGGATTAGATTCAAGTGGAGGCAACATGGTGCAGATCGAAAGTACTACTAATCCAAACTAATCCATGTTGCCTCCAACTGAATCTAATCTATGTTCATTTCACCCACTGATATATATATATATATATATATATATATATAGAATAACTCATCATGCTCATATAACAACTTAGCATCCATCATCATAATAATGACTCATCATTGTTATCATAATAACAAGTCATACTCATCATCATCATAGTCATCTAACAACTTCTACTCGTTAATAATAACAAGTCATACTCATCATTATCATAGTCGTCTAACAACTTCTACTCGTTATCATAATAATAAGTCATACTCATCATTATCATAGTCATAACCAACCCTACTTAATTGTTGTTAGCACATGATCATGAGTATTAGCTAGGACATACTACCCTTCTAAGGTAAAATAGCATAAAACAAGATAGCCCTTGACTCTCCATTATGCAGAATGGAGATTACCCTGTCTTCAATTCGTGCGCTTTGCACAATGTTGCTTCCAAGTAGCTCCTTATGATTCTTCATACATTTTTTCCATTCTTTGATTGTTATGTCTTCATCGGTTTGAGATATCTTGTATGAACAACGGTGAAGCCCGGGCAGACTTGGCCGTAAGCTAATAACCTCAAGGCGACCTTCCAGAAACATCAGATGAGGGACATAATCCTTCGAAATTTTCTATTGAAAAACATAATAATAATGTCATAGTTAGCAATGTAGTTTAGCTTTAATTAGAAGAATGTATGCAAAATATGCATTGCTATCATAATAAAAAAAAAATCTTACCATGCCATTTCCGTGGATTTTGCCATAGTTCAATACGTGGACTAGTGGCACGTATTGACCATAATGTGGAGGAGTTTCGTAATTCTTATTGTAAGTCTCAACATCAATAATGAAGCAGACAAGATGATCTTTCTCCTTGTAGTTCTGAACCATCGGTGTAGTAGGTTTTATTTACTATTTTCTGAACATTTTTTGAAGAATGGAAATAAGTTGTCAATGGAAATATATAAGCTGTCAACTATTATTATAAAAAATTACTTAATAAATATGTTTGAGAAACTCACATAGAGGTAGAAGTGGAAGCGTATCAACAAGGACCCAAATGTCGATATTCTATTCGTCAATATTATCTTCATCAACATTATCTTTGTTGATGTCATCTTCAGGATCATCAAGATCGAAGGTGACATGCATACCCTCCTGAAAACCATACGCCTTGCACAGTGCTTCCCAATTCGAGCAACCAAAATGGGAGTAGCTCTCCACATTGTATAGCTTTACGGCAAAAGCATAACCATGGTGGGTCCTGGGGTGAACTATCTTTGTATCCATATTCTCATGATCTTCGAAATTCAGCTTCTCCAGGACATAGCGTCTTGCATGGCATGGGATGCACTAGTCGAATTGTAAAAGACAGAAATTACATGTTGAAGAGGTAGAAGTCATGCTTAATTACGAAAAAAGACTTGTAAAAGGTCTCGGCGAGATTAATACTGAAGCGCCGACCGTCTTCCAGGTGAGGCCTGTCGCACAGACCCCAATCGTCACCGCAGTAGTCGCACTCAGGGATCCTATTGTCGTTGTCAGACATTTCCTATGTTCTAATTCGAAGATTAAACTTCAAAAATTCAATATATGTACTACAAAAACTAGATCATATCATTATTATTCATCACGGGTTGACTATGGGTCTGTCGAGATTCTTCCTCTCTAACATTTGCGACCGTCGGTGATGGAAGCTCCTAATTTCATTTGAAAGTGCATTACACCAAAATTTCTAGCACCTTCAAATGAAAAAGAAGCTCCCCTCACGAAAATAGTCGGGATTCTTCTTCTCTCATATATGGTGGACACTCTCCGTCACTGATTTTTCGACCGTCGATGATGGTCGCTACTCCTCCTTCCCCTAGTGCATAACAATGGTCTAGCACAAGGAGAAGAAGGAGAAGCGACCCCCACGACAACAGTCGGCATTCTTCTTCTCTCATATATGGTGGAGACTCTCCCTTAGTAATTTTTTAACTATCATGTATGGAGCCCCGACAGACTTTAAGTCAACCCGAAATGTCGTTTAATTATCTTTCTAGTAAATTCGGGCCACTCGATATTTCCTACATATTCTAGCACAAGTGAGACTAAAATTCACGAAAAAGTCTGGCATGACCTTTGCTAAAATAGGACATATCGAGCGGCTGAAATTTGCCGGAACGGAAATGAATCAACACTCCGGCAAAACATAGGCCACTCAGAGGTGTTCCCTACAAACATATATAGGCCACTTGGGCAAGCACATATCCTTCATTTTCCAAATATTCATGTGTGACAGCACTAGGAGTAGACAACACTACATATCACATGTCTAAATCTCCATCATATTTGAGCAATACTAGTATACAACACTAGATATACATGTTTACTAACTATAGACTATGGTTGTCGAGGATGCAGGTGTCGTCGGTGATCTTTTGGGCGTCATCAACCGGCTCATCGGTGATATACCCTGCGCCACACATGAGCATAAACACATGAGCATTCAAACTTGGTGCTCATTCATAATGGTTCAATATAGAAACTAGGTCTCTCTCTCTAAATTTGGCAATGTGAGATTGACATAACTAAATACCCTAGTTCTACTCTATTCAAGACTTACTAAAAACTTCTATTACTATAAGCTATACGTAAATTTTCGTACAACAAACTTCTATTACTAAATGTGATACCTAAAAATTTCTCACATAGCATTCCAATACATTTCTATACTAAAATAATTCTACACATAAAAGTTTCTATTACTTCATTTTTTACTAGAAATAGAATAATATATTTTCTATTCTATTACTAGTTATAATCTCTACCAACTAAGTGTCCAATACATGTTTCTACCAACTAATTTTTTAACTAATTAAGTAAACTAGAAAGTATTAAGTTAACTAATTTCTGTTACTATTTTTTTACTAAAAATTCAAAAATAGATGGAGGTGAAGGGAGGAATAAGGAGGGATGAGCGAGGGAGGGAGGGAGCTAGGTGGAGGGAGGAGGATGACGAGGCAGGGAGGTAGGTGACCGGGAGGGAGGAGGCGGGAGGGAGGGAGGGAGGAGGAGGACGAACAAGGCAGGGAGGAAGGAGGTAGGAGGGAAAGAGGGAGGAGGAGGACGGACGAGGAAGGGAGAGGGAGGAGGCAGGAGGGAGGGGGAGAGAGGGAGGAGGCAGGAGGGAGGGAGGGAGAGGGAGGTGAAATGAGAGGGAGGGAGGAGGAGGAGGGAGGGAGGGAGGAGATACCTCGATCTCTTCCGGTGGCAGCGGGCGACGGCGGCCTGGCGTGGGGAGAGAGTGGAGAGGGAGAGTGAGGGTCGGCTGTGCTGAGAGGAAGACGATAAGCCAACGTAGTAGCAGCGCGGGTTAGGGTCCAGCGCTACTACTACGGGTCGTAGTAGTAACGTTAGTAAGGTAACCTGTGTTGCTGCTATGTTGGGCCCACCTACTAGCATAGCACACACATAGTGGTAGCGCTTTGCCCTGGGAAAGCTCTATTGCTATAGGCTTAGCAGTAGCGGTGGTTACCCAGGCCTCGCTATTACTACGGGTAGCCCCGTGGGCTAAGGCTGGGCCACTTAGCAGCAGCGCGGGGTGGCTGTCCAGCGCTACTGCTACGGAGCTACCTGTAGCGCCGATTAACTACCTGTGATGCTGCTATATAGCAGTAGCACCGCGCTTTTACCCCACGCTACTGCTAAAATCCTATCTATAAGGTTTCTCCTAGTAGTGTAAGTAGTACCACCTAATTGCATCATCAAATTGGTACCAGATACAAAAATATAGGAGAAAATCCGACAAAAAACAACAAAGCAAACAATAAATAAACAAAAGCCACAAACATTAGCACAAGCGAGAAAACAAATGAATTTTTTTATGCGAGCTATTTCATTCTTATCAATAAACAAAGACATATACTAAAAAATCATAAGCACAAACAAAACAAAAAGTTATTTGAAAATAAAGTGAATTAAAAGAATTGCTATCCTATATACCTAAATAGTGCATCCTACTACTTCTGTTATCTTAACATGCACACATACTACCTCATCAAAGGCCCACCGCAACATGCATGAGAATTATTTTATCCCCACTACTCCTATTGTCTTAACATGCGCATATGCCACATCATCAAAGGCCCACCACAACATGCATGAGAATTATTTTTTCATTATTAGTTGTGAAGGAAATATGCCCTACAGGCAATAATAAAGTTGTTATTTATATTTTCTTATATCATGATAAATGTTTATTATTCATTCTAGAATTGTATTAACCGGAAACTTAGTACATGTGTGAATACATAGACAAACACAGAGTGTCCCTAGTATGCCTCTACTTGACTAGTTCGTTAATCAAAGACGGTTAAGTTTCCTAACCATAGACATGTGTTGTCGTTTGATGAACGAGATCACATCATTAGAGAATGATGTGATGGACAAGACCCATCGGTTAGCTTAGCAGTATGATCATTTAATTTTATTGCTATTGCTTTCTTCATGACTTATACATATTCCTCTGACTATGAGATTATGCAACTCTCGATTACCGGAGGAAGACTTTTTGTGCTATCAAAAGTCACAACGTAACTAGGTGATTATAAAGATGCTCTACAGGTGTCTCCGAAGGTGTTTGTTGAGTTGGCATAGATCAAGATTAGGATTTTTCACTCTGTGTATCGGAGAGGTATCTCTGGGCCCTCTCGGTAATGCACATCACTATAAGCCTTGCAAGCAATCTAACTAATGAGTTAGTTGCGGGATGATGCATTACGGAACGAGTATAGAGACTTGCCGGTAACGAGATTGAACTAGGTATGATGATACCGACGATCGAATCTCGGGCAAGTAACATACCGATGACAAAGGGAATAACGTATGTTGTTATGCAGTTTGACCGATAAAGATCTTCGTAGAATATGTAGGAACCAATATTAGCATCCAGGTTCCACTATTGGTTATTGACCGGAGATGTGTCTCGGTCATGTCTACATAGTTCTCGAACCCGTAGGGTCCACACGCTTAACGTTCGATGACGATCTGTATTATGAGTTATGTGTTTTGGTGACCGAAGGTTCTTCGGAGTCCTGGGTGAGATCACGGACATGACGAGGAGTCTCGAAATGGTCGAGAGATAAATATTGATATATTGGAAGGTTATATACGGACACTGGAATGGTTCCGATAAGGTTCGGGGATTTATCGGAGTACCGGGAGGCTATCGGAACCCCCCCGGGAAAGTTAATGGGCCTATTGGGCCATAGTGGAGAGAGGGAGGCTGCCACAGGAGGTGGCGCGCGCCCCTTCCCCAAGCCCAAACCGAATTGGAAAAGGGGTGGGGGCACGGCCCCCCTTTCCTTCTCCCTCTCCCTCTCCCCTTTCCCCTCTCCGTTGGTTGGAAGGAGGGGGGGGACGAATCCTACTTGGACTAGGAGTCCAAGTAGGACTCCCCCCTTGGTGCGCCCCCCTTGGGCCGACCACCTCCTCCTCCCCTCCTTTATGTATGTGGGCAGGGGGCACCCCAAAGGCACAACAGTTGTTTCTTAGCCGTGTGCGGTGCCCCCCTCCACAGTTTACTCCTCCGGTCAGAGCGCCATAGTGCTTAGGCGAAGCCCTGCGCGAATCACATCACCAACACCGTCGCCACGCCGTCGTGCTGATGAAACTCTTCCTCGACCCTCGCCGTTGCAGTGCTTAGGTGCCGTACGTTCGGTACTTGGATCGGTTGGATCGTGAAGACGTTCGACTACATCAACCGCGTTAACATAATGCTTCCTCTCTCGGTCTACGAGGGTACGTGGACACACTCTCCCCGTCTCGTTGCTATGCATCTCCTAGATAGATCTTGCGTGATCGTAGGAAATATTTTGAAATTGCATGCTACGTTCCCCAACAGTGGCATCCGAGCCAGGTCTATGCGTAGATGATATGCACGAGTAGAACACAAAGAGTTGTGGGCGATAATAGTCATACTGCTTACCACCAACATCTTACTTTGATTTGGCGGTATTGTTGGATGAAGCGGCTCGGACTGACATTACATGACTGCGTTTATGAGACTGGTTCTACCGACATGCTTCGCACACAGGTGGCTGGCGGGTGTCTGTTCCTCCAACTTTAGTTGAATCGAGTTTGACTAATGCCGGTCCTTGTTGAAGGTTAAAACAGCACACTTGACGAAAAATTGTTGTGGTTTTGATGCTTAGGTAAGAACGGTTCTTGCTAGAAGCCCGTAGCAGCCACGTAAAACTTGCAACAACGAAATAGAGGACGTCTAACTTATTTTTGCAGGGCATGTTGTGATGTGATATGGTCAAGACGTGATGAGATATAAATTGTTGTATGAGATGATCATGTTTTGTAAAAGTTATCGGCAACTGGCAGCAGCCTTATGGTTGCCACTTTATTGTATGAAATGCAATTGCCATGTAATAGTTTTACTTTATCACTAAGCGGTAGCGATAGCCGTAGAAGCAATAGTTGGCAAGACGACAACGACGCTACAATGGAGATCAAGGTGTCAAGCCGGTGACGATGGAGATCATGACGGTGCTTTGGAGATGGAGATCAAAGGTACAAGATGATGATGGCCATATCATGTCACATATTTTGATTGCATGTGATGTTTATCCTTTATGCATCTTATTTTGCTTAGTACGGCGGTAGCATTATAAGATGATCCCTCACTAAATTTCAAGGTATAAGTGTTCTCCCTGAGTATGCACCATTGCTACAGTTCATCGTGCCGAGACACCACGTGATGATCGGGTGTGATAAGCTCTACGTTCACATACAATGGGTGCAAGCCAGTTTTGCACGTGCAGAATACTTGGGTTAAACTTGACGAGCCTAGCATATGCAGATATGGCCTCGAAACACTGAGTCCGAAAGGTCGGACGTGAATCATATAGTAGATATGATCATAATAGTGATGTTCACCATTGAAAACTACTCCATCTCACGTGATGATCAGACATGGTTTAGTTGATATGGACCACGTGATCATTTAGATGACTAGAGGGATGTCTATCTAAGTGGGAGTTCTTAAGTAATAATATCAATTGTACTTTAATTTATCATGAATTTAGTACCTGATAGTTTTTGCATATCTATGTTGTTCTAGATCAATGGCCCGTGCTACCGTTCCCTTGAATTTTAATGCACTCCTAGAGAAAACTAAGTTGGAAGATGATGGTAGCAACTACACGGACTGGGTCCGTGTCGGTGTACAAAAGTACGGGCACTCCTTTGTACCCCTTTACTTGTGGACTCCCGAGGCAACGCCAAGACCAAGAACGCAAGACAACAAAGGGGCGAGGTGGACTTCCCCGGCAAGACCCTTGCCGGGGCGGCCTCCGCGGCCCCGGCAAGAGCCTTGCCGAGGCAGCTTGCCCAACACCAACAGAGCGAGCCACCCTTGAGCCCACGGGTCCCGACCAAACCAACTACGTTGGACCCCAGGGCTCGGGAGGCGCCTCTGAGGTGGCATGCAGATCTTTGTCAAGATCCTAAACATGTGAGATCAGATGAGGACCAGAAGACGGCGACCCTCGGCGGGATCCCAGCCGAGGGAATCCACAAGACCCCCGGCAAGCGCCTTGCCGGGGACGACTGCAGCGCCACGGCAAGACCCTTGCCGGGCCCCCGGCAAGGCCCTTGCCGAGGACATCAGCGGGGCCACAGCCAGGCCCGCGTTGACCAAGACTCCGCCGCCGTTCGCATGCAGCTGCCAGCCCAACCAGCTGGGCAGGCACCTGCGTGGCAACATGCAACTTCCAGGCCAGCTCAGCAAGCACCTGCGTGGTGGCATGCAGATCTTCGTGAAGACTCCACCACCGCGCCACCTCAGCAGCCTGCCTGCCTACATGGCGCTGCACGCATCGCTGGCTAGGGCGCGTGTTGAAGCAAGGAGGAGCAGCGACGGACGGGACGGGCCTCGTTCCCGTCCCCGATAAAGCTAATGGACACCTAAGTAGCGCATTGAATGCGCTTTGTCCCGTAATGCCGGGCGATAAGCTCGTGCACTGTACGCCTTTCCACCTCCTGTGTGCCACTGTGGCAACCCCTTTTCGACTATAAAAGGAGGCCTGAGGCATACGGGAGGGGGATTCGGCGTTTTGGAACTACTCAGCGACCGTAGCTAGTTTGAAAGCCCAAGAACACTCAATACTTCCACCAAAGCAGGACTAGGGTTTTACGCATCCTCCCGGCCCGAACCTGGGTAAACGATATGTGTGCTTGCTCCTAAACCTGCTCTTCTCATGACCCCGCGCCCGCCGATCGTAGAAGGGATCCCAGTGATCCCATTGGTATCGTTCTCACCGACATCTTTGGCGCACCAGGTAGGGGGCGCAGTTGTGAGAATCTGGTTTAGCAACCAGCTTAGCAGTTCCTCGTGGCCATGGTTTCTAAGGAAGAAGACAACCAAGAGGACGGCGCCGCCTGCAAGCACGAAGGGCGCCAGTACGGCGACAGGAAAGCTAAGTCATGCCGAACTTCAAATATTTCCTTTTTATATAAGGTTATTCCCCTCGGAGATCTCGTTCTTTGTATGGAAAACCTGTACGCAAAGGGACCCTCCCGCAATTGGCAACGCCCTTGTCCTATTTTGAGTCTGCTCAACAACTCAAGCGGCCGCGTCGAGAGTGACAGGGTAGCCTTCCGCAATTGGCAACGCTCTCGATTCTGACTCGAGTCAAGCTCGACAGTTCGAGCGGCCGCGTTAAGGGCGGTAAGGTGGTTCGCCCGGCAGCAAGCATACCCGGCAGGCCATTGGGGATCCGTCCTCAACACGCCGCCCTGGGTTTACGCGCCGGCAAGCCTACCCGGTTAACGTAGGGTGGACGTACAAAGGAAAATCAAACAGGAAAATAACATGCATTGTATCAAAAGTACTGCAGAGTTATATTACATAAATTGTTGCCGCGGTTCTAACTAAAGATAGAAATTGTCTTGGTCATGACCCTGCAGCGGCAATGAGAAACGGGGTGCCTAATCCCGGCGCTGGCCCTCCACCCTCTGGATTCCGTCGATGCGGCTGATGATGGGCTTGATACGCTCCTTGAGCACCGCGATGTACGCATCCTCCGGCAAGCTCTCCAGTGCGGCTTCGAAGTCGAGGTCAGGATTCCAGTGCGCCACCTTGGCGAGGACCTTGGTCATGGCACCCCGGCAGAGCCTCCGGGACTCGTCGGCCAGAGAGGCCGCCCGATTGGAGTGGAGCTGCTCCAGGGCCCCGAGGACACCCTCGAAGAATAGGGTCAGCCTGGCGTTGGAGGTCGTGCTGCGATCCGGGGCGTACCTCACGTTTGGCATACCCATGGTGGCCAGCTGCGTGGTGATCCTGCCGGCGACATCCTCGAGGCGGCTGATCCAGCGATTCTCGCCCTCCACAAAATCCTTGTGGTTGGCGGCTTCGTTCTTCCGCTGCAGCTTCTCGGCCTCCAGATCCTTGGCCAGGGTCTCCTCCCGAGCCTTGGCCTCTGAGAGCATCTCCTCAAGGCCCTCCAGCTTTAGCTTCAGGTCTTTGATGGAGTCGTTGGCCTTGGAGAGCTGCTCGGCCTTGCCGAGGACTGCGCCCTGCGCCTCCGCCAGGGCACCATTGAGCGTGTCCTTCTCCTTGGCCAGCTTCTGGGTCTGGTCCTTCAACCCGTCCCGCTCCACCTCCAGCTCCTTCACCCTGTCGGTGTGAGCCATAGCCTGGGGATCGAGTGCCTCCTTGTGCCTATGCTCCAGCTCCTGGGTCCGCTTCACGACGAGCTTCTCCACCTCCTCATCCTTGCCGCGGAGCGTTGCGGCAAGCTTCTCCTGACGCGGGGCAAGGTCCTCCTCCTGGGAGTTCAGCGCGGCCTGGTGCTGGGTTCGAGCAGCCTCGGCTGCGGCGGCCAAGTTCTCCGCCGTCTCCTGGGCCTTCTCGATGTCGGCCCGCTTCATGGTGAGCTCCACCTTGCGCTTGGCCAGCTCGCCCTGGGCGGCCTTCAGCTCCTCGCAAGCCTGGCGGAACCAAGTTTGCGCCTCAGTGACGCGTCCCTTGAGGTCCGCTTCCGCCTTGTCCACCGTTGCCATCCTGGACTTGGCCTTGTCCAGGCGGGCGCGATGGAGAGCCTGGAGCTTTCGAAAATTGGCGCACATGGCCTAGAGAAGCCACTCCTCCTGAGAACCGTCGCCACCGGTGCTCGGTTCGTCAACAACCTCGAGCCCGGCGGCGGCAAGCACCTCCTCGTCGAACACCTCTCCCTCGACAGGCGCCCTGGAGCTCGACGCCCCTGGAAGGTGGACGAAAAGGTCGTCACCTACCTTCAGATACCTGCCGGAGCCAGAGGCAACGGAGGAGGAAGGCTGGTCATCAACCACCTCCTCCTCGGCAGCGGACTTGCCGACCTCCCCGGCAGGCCCCTTGCCGGCCTCCTCGGCAGTGGCCTTGCCGGACTCCCCGGCGGGCCCCTTGGCAGCGTCCTCAGTAGCGCCCTTGGCGGTCTCCTCTGCAGCAATTTTCTCGGCCTCCGCCGCGGCATCTTTGGCGACATCCTCGATGACGGTGTCGATGTCCTCTGGGTCCACCGAGGGGAAATCTAGATACCGAGAAGGGGATGAGGCGAGGCCAAGATCAAGATTCAGAAAGAACAGAAAAAAGAACAGGGACGGAAGGCAAGCGACTTACTCGTGCCGGGATGGGAAGCAGAGGTCCCCTCCCCGCCAACGTTTGGCGCCGAAGCAAAGCCACCAGCGCCTAAGTTCGCCTCCTCCTCCTCCGTGTGCATGGGCTCGGTGCTTGGCGCCCTTGCCAGGGACGCCCCTCAGGGCGGCGTGGTCGATGGGGGCGGCGTGTTGGGGGTAGCCCTCTGTGGCTCCTCCTGCTGCTGTCCCCCTCCTGCAATCACGGCAAGGTTAGCACCAAGGGATCGTGCCCCTAACACACGTTGACGAGGGGCGAGTGATGAACTTACGCTGGGGGCTGTGCCGGGGGCTGCTGTCTGGACTGCTCAACACCACCAGTGGTGTGCCAGCAGCGCCTACCGAGGGCTGGCCGCCCGCCGAAGCCTTGGCCCTCTTCACCCTCTGGGCCAGCGTCTCCGCATCCCTGCAAAGATGAAAACGGGTCAAGATAAGCGGCACGGTCTGAGGGAATGGAGATGACAGAAAGGAGCAAGATACTTACTCGTCCTCCACCTCCTCCTCTGCTGCTTTCCTCTTCCTCCTTGGGCCGAGGGACCCGAAGTCGAAGATGACCCCCGCGTCGTCATCTGCCGGGGGAGGGGAAGCTGATGGAGTCCGAGGGCGTTTGGACAAAGAAAAGGCAGTTGCTTCCTTCCTCGCCGCCGCGGCCTTCACCAACTTCTTTGTCGCCACGGCCCTTGTCTGGCGCTCGGACCCCTACTGGGCTTGCCGCAGTTGTACGGCCCTGCCGGGCCAGACCGGCTCGCTAGAGGTGGCCCACCGTAGGACTCGCCCTCTCCCCGTAACCGGAGGGTCGACAGCCTCGGCCTCCTCCTCCGATGACTCGTCGACCACATCTTCGACGAGAGGGGCCCCGGTGCCGACGCTGCTAGCCTCCCCAGCAGCCTCCGCCCACTGGGCTAGCTCCTTCCCCTCCGCCTCCGCCGCGGCCTTGTCCTCCATGCCGCCGGCTCTCACGGCCTCCCTAGCAAGCTCCGCCTCCGCCGCCCTGGTGGAAATGTAGTCCAGCTCCGCCTGGGTGGTCTCCTGGACAAGCCGCGGCTCGGCACTGACGTACTTCTCCTCCAGGGTGTTGAAAAATTCCTGCACCTGATCCTCCGGTGGCTCGTCCCAATTTGGGACGAGGCCGTGCGCGTTGAACTCCGGCATCATGGCGATGATGTCGCTCCGATGCGAGTTCCTGCTCAGCGGGACCACCCCTGCCGACAACTTGAATAGGGGCCCCCTAGCGGGCTTGCCGGTCTTCGCGGCGGCCCTCGCGGCCTTGCCGGACCGCTCGACCTCGCCGTCGCGGTTCACGTTGAGCTGGAAGAGCCGCTGCCAGAAGTGGGCGTGCCCCATCACCATGAGGTTGCGGTCCAAGCCGGGGCGGAGCCTCATGATGTCGGCGGCGTTCGTGAAGAGCCAGGCTGGCCTCCCCTTGTTGTGCAGCGGAGCAATTCGGCGGCGGATGAAATCCTCCCCGATCATCTCAAGGGTGAGCCCGGCCTCGGTGAGACGAAGAATCTTGGTGGTGGCAACCATGAGCTTCTTGTCATTGACGTCGATATCACTCCAGTCGTCCCTACGGACCGGCGGTGTGTGGCGGACCCGGCAGAAGTCCGGCGGATCCTTCTCTTCAATCTAGCACCACCGGCCCCGCCACTCCTCCCACCTCTCCTTCTGAGCGCCATCCGGGTATGTCCCCTTGGACCTTGGGATCCAGGTGACACAACCAGAAATGGCGCCCCCCCTTTTGGATTCGAGGGAAGAAGTAGTGGCGGAAGAGCGCCGTGTTGGGGTGCACTCCAGCGAAGCCCTCGCAGAGATGAGCGAAAAGGGCCATGCACGCCACGGCATTTGGAGTAAAATCCAAAAGGCAGAAGCCATAGGTATGCATGATGTCGCTGAAGAAATCGGAGAAAGGGGGACAGAGCCCGCAGGAGAAGTAATCAACGAAAAATGGTTACCGATTCGGGGCGGCCTCGGTGCAATTGGCGGGGATGACGCGTGTGGCTGGATGCCCCGTTGTCCCCCCCCCCCCGTCTTGCACCCCCATAGGGGCTTGAAGCAGTCCCGGAGTTCGAACACATCGACCGTCAAGGGGAAGTAGGCGAGCTGCGTCCGCCGCACCGCCGACTCGCTCTCCGGTGCTCCGACGCCCCGACATCCTTAGCCACCCCCTTGCCCTTGGTGGATTTGGGGGCATGGTGGCTGCGAGAGGCAAAGGACAGAGGACGGAGAAGACACTGCGACGGCGAGCAAGGGCGAAGGCTTCCGAAGAAAGGAGAAGGGAGCGGCAGTTCCGAGATTAGGACGCACGAACGGTAAATGAGCAGCGCGCCCGCGGTTATTCCTTTTTACGGGGAAGACGCAAGCCGCCTCTTTTCCCATTAACCACGATGTGACGCATGCGTGCGGGAACGGCCCCACGCATGACCCCCACGTCACGCACGAGCCTCCACGTCGCGCGTTCAACGCGGGTCGTGGGGAACCGCAGCGGACGGAGCAGTTACTATGGTAAAATCCCGCCCAGACTGCCCGCGCACCGTTTTGGGCCTGGCCCAACAACGTGTCATGCTTATGTGTGGCCCAGGCCCGGGGGCTCCTGTCGGTGTACAAAAGTAGGGGCACTCCTTTGTACCCCTTTACTTGTGCACGGGCAGTCGGAGCCACGCGCCGCGGCCACACTAAGCAGGGCAGAGGTGGGGAGCCGGAGAGAAGCCGAAGCACAAGACAACCGAGGCAACGCCAAGACCAAGAACGCAAGACAGCAAAGGGGCGAGGTGGACTCCCCCGGCAGGACCCTTGCCGGAGCGGCCTCCGCGGCCCCGGCAAGAGCCTTGCCGAGGCAGCTTCCCCAACACCAACAGAGCGAGCCACCCTTGAGCCCACGGGTTCTGACCCAACCAACTACGTTGGACCCCAGGGCTCGGGAGGCGCCTCTGAGGTGGCATGCAGATCTTTGTCAAGATCCTAAACACGTGAGACCAGATGAGGACCAGAAGACGGCGACCCTCGGCGGGATCCCAGCCGAGGGAATCCACAAGACCCCCGGCAAGCGCCTTGCCGGGGACGACTGCAGCGCCACGGCAAGACCCCTGCCGGGCCCCGGCAAGGCCCTTGCCGAGGACATCAGCGGGGCCACAGCCAGGCCCGCGTCGACCAAGACTCCGTCGCCATTCGCATGCATGTGCCAGCCCAACCAGCTGGGCAGGCACCTGCGTGGCAACATGCGGTTTCCAAGCCAGCTCAGCAAGCACCTGCGTGGTGGCATGCAGATCTTCGTGAAGACTCCACCACCGCGCCACCTCAGCAGCCTGCCTGCCTACATGGTGCTGCACGCATCGCTGGCCAGGGCGCGTGTCGAAGCGAGGAGCGGCAACGGACGGGACGGGCCTCGTTCCCGTCCCCGATAAAGCTAATGGACACCTAAGTAGCGCATTGAATGGGCTTTATCCCGTAATGCCAGGCGATAAGCTCGCGCACTGTATGCCTTTCCACCTCCTGTGTGCCACTGTGGCAACCGCTTTTCGACTATAAAAGGAGGCCCGAGGCATACAGGAGGAGGATTCGCCTTTTTGGAACTACTCAGCGACCGTAGCTAGTTCGAAAGCCCAAGAACACTCAATACATCCACCAAAGCAGGACTAGGGTTTTACGCATCCTCGCGGCCCGAACCTGGGTAAACGATCCGTGTGCTTGCTCCTAAACCTGCTCTTCTCACGACCCCACGCCCGCCGACCGTAGAAGGGATCCCAATGATCCCATAGGTGTTGTTCTCACCAACAGTCCGTAACTTGAGGATTATCCTCATTGATGCACAGAAGAATTACGTCCTGGAAGCACCGCTAAGTGCAAGACCCGCTGCAGGAGCAACTCCGGACGTTATGAAAGTCTGGCAGAGCAAAGCTGATGACTACTCGATAGTTCAGTGTGCCATGCTTTACGGCTTACAATCGGGACTTCAAAGATGTTTTGAATGTCATGGAGCATATCAGATGTTCCAGGAGTTGAAGTTAATATTTCAAGCAAATGCCCAAGTTGAGAGATATGAAGTCTCCAACAAGTTATATAGCTGCAAAATGGAGGAGAATAGTTCTATCAGTGAACACATACTCAGAATGTCTGGGTACCACAACCACTTGACTCAGCTGGGAGTTAATCTTCCTGATGATAGTGTCATTGACAGAGTTCTTCAATCACTGCCACCAAGCTATAAAGGCTTCGTGATGAACTATAATATGCAAAGGATGGAAAAGACAATTCTCGAGCTCTTCGCAATGCTAAAGGCTGCGGAAGTAGAAATCACGAAGGAGCATCAAGTGTTGATGGTTAACAAGACCACTAGTTTCAAAAAAAGGGCAAAGGGAAGAAGGGGAACTTCAAGAAGAACAGCAAGCAAGTTGCTGCTCAAGGGAAGAAGCCCAAGTCTGGACCTAAGCCTGAGACTGAGTGCTTCTACTGCAAAGGGACTGGTCACTGGAAGCGGAACTGGCCCCAGTATTTGGCGGATAAGAAGGATGGCAAAGTGAAAGGTATATTTGATATACATGTTATTAATGTCTACCTTACTAATGCTCGTAGTAGCGCTTGGGTATTTGATACTGGTTCTATTGCTCATATTTGCAGCTCGAAACAAGGGCTACGAATTAAGCGAAGATTGGCTAAGGACAAGGTGATGATGCGCGTGGGAAATGATTCCAAAGTCGATGTGATCGCCGTCGGCACGCTACCTCTACATCTACCACTAGGATTAGTTTTAGACCTAAATAATTGTTATTTGGTGCCATCATTGAGCATGAACATTATATCTAGATCTTGTTTGATGCGAGACGGTTATTCATTTAAATCAGAGAATAATGGTTGTTCTATTTATATCAGTAATATCTTTTATGGTCATGCACCCTTGATGAGTGGTCTATTTTTTGTTGAATCTCGATTGTAGTGATACACATATTCATAATATTGAAGCCAAAAGATGCAAAGTTAATAATGATAGTGCAAGTTATTTGTGGCACTGCCGTTTAGGTCATATTGGTGTAAAGCGCATGAAGAAACTCCATGTTGATGGGCTTTTTGAATCACTTGATTATGAATCACTTGATGCTTGCGAACCATGCCTCATGTGCAAGATGACTAAGACTCCATTCTCCGGAACAATTGAGTGAGAAACTGACTTGTTGGAAATAATACATACTGATGTATGCGGTTCGATGAGTGTTGAGGCTCGCCGCGGGTATCGTTATTTTCTAACCTTCACAGATGATTTAAGCAGATATGGGTATTTCTACTTAATGAAACATAAGTCTGAAACATTTGGAAAGTTCAAACAATTTCAGAGTGAAGTGGAAAATCATCGTAACAAGAAATTAAGTTTCTACGATCTAATCGTGGAGGTGAATGCTACCTGTTGAGCATGCGTTGGTTTTTCCCTTGAAGAGGAAAGGGTGATGCAGCAAAGTAGCGTAAGTATTTCCCTCAGTTTTTGAGAACCAAGGTATCAATCCAGTAGGAGGCCACACGCAAGTCCCTTGTAACTACACAAAAAAATTAGAACCTTGCAACCAACGCGATAAAGGGGTTATCAATCCCTTCACGGCCACTTGCAAAAGTGAGATCTGATAGAGATGATAAGATAATATTTTTGGTATTTTTGTTGTATAGATTGAAAAGTAAAGAACGCAAAATAAACAGCGCCAGAAATAGCTTGTTGATGGGAGATTAATATGATGGAGAATAAACCCGGGGGCCATAGGTTTCACTAGTGGCTTCTCTCAAGATAGCATAAGTATTACGGTGGGTGAACAAATTACTGTCGAGCAATTGATAGAAAAATGCATAATTATGAGAATATGTAGTCATGATCATGTATATAGGCATCACGTCCGTGACAAGTAGACCGACTCCTGCCTGCATCTACTACTATTACTCCACACATCGACCGCTATCCAGCATGCATCTAGAGTATTAAGTTCATAAGAACAGAGTAACACATTAGGCAAGATGACATGATGTAGAGGGATAAACTCAAGCAATATGATATAAACCCCATCTTTTTATCCTCGATGGCAACAATACAATACGTGTCGTTTCCCCTACTGTCACTGGGATCGAGCACCGCATGATTGAACCCAAAGCTAAGCACTTCTCCCATTGCAAGAAAGATCAATCTAGGAGGCCAAACCAAACTGATAATTCGAAGAGACTTGCAAAGGTAACCAATCATACATAAAAGAATTCAGAGAAGATTCAAATATTGTTCATAGATAATCTTGATCATAAACCCACAATTCATCGGATCTCGACAAACACACCGCAAAAAGAGTTACATCAAATAGAACTCCAAGAAGATCGAGGAGAACTTTGTATTGAGATCCAAAGAGAGAGAAGAAGCCATCTAGCTAATAACTATGGACCTGAAGGTCTGTGGTAAACTACTCACACATCATCGGAGAGGCTATGGTGTTGATGTAGAAGCCCTCCATGATCGATTCCCCCTCCGGCGGAGCGCCGGAAAAGGCCCCAAGATGGGATCTCACGGGTACAGAAGGTTGCGGCGGTGGAAATAGGTTCTCGTCGTGCTCCTCGACGGTTTCGGGGTACATAGGTATATATAGGAGGAAGAAGTAGGTCGGTAGAGCCACGAGGGGCCCACGAGGGTGGAGGGCGCGCCCAGGGGGGTAGGCGCGCCCCTGCCTCGTGGCCTCCTCGTTGATTTCTTGACGTCCACTCCAAGTCCTCTGGATCACGTTTGTTCCAAAAATCACGCTCCCGAAGGTTTCATTCCGTTTGGACTCCGTTTGGTATTCCTTTTCTGCGAAACACTGAAATAGGCAAAAAACAGCAATTTGCACTGGGCCTTGGGTTAATAGGTTAGTCCCAAAAATAATATAAAAGTGTATAATAAAGCCCATTAAACATCCAAAACAGAATATATAATAACATGGAGCAATCAAAAATTATAGATACGTTGGAGACGTATCAAGCATCTCCAACTTAATTCCTGCTCGTCCTCGAGTAGGTAAATGATAAAAACATAATTTTTGATGTGGAATGCTACCTAGCATATTCTTCAATGTAATTTTCTTTATTGTGGCATGAATGTTCAGATCCGAAAGATTCAAGATAAAAGTTTAGTATTGACATAAAAATAATAATACTTCAAGCATATTAACCAAGCAATTATGTCTTCTCAAAATAACATAGCCAAAGAAAGCTCATCCCTACAAAATCATATAGTTTGGCCATGCTTCATTTTTGTCACACAAGAATGCTCTCATCTTGCACAACCCCGATGACAAGCCAAGCAATTGTTTCATACTTTCGTAATCTCAAACTTTTTTCAACTTTCACGCAATACATGAGCGTGAGCCATGGATATAGCACTATGGGTGGAATAGAACATGATAATGGGGGTTGTGTGGAGAAGACAAAAAAAGGAGAAAGTCTCACATTGACACGGCTAATCAACGGGCTAGGGAGATGCCCATCAATTGATGTCAATGCAAGGAGTAGGGATTTCCATGCAACGGATGCACTAGAGCTATAAATGTATGAAAGCTCAACAAAAGAAACTAAGTGGGTGTGCATCCAACTTGCTTGCTCACGAAGACCTAGGGCATTTGAGGAAGCCCATTGTTGGAATATACAAGCCAAGTTCTATAATGAAAAATTCCCACTAGTATATGAAAGTGACAAAACAAGAGACTCTCTATCATAAAGATCATGGTGCTACTTTGAAGCACAAGTGTGGAAAAAGGATAGTAGCATTGTCCCTTTTTATATTTTTTTGGGCCTTCTCTTTTTTTGGCCTTTCTCTTTTCTTTTTTTGGGACAATGCTCTATTGATAATGATCATCACACCTCTATTTATTTACAACTCGATACTAGAACAAAATATGACTCTATATGAATGCCTCCAGCGGTGTACCGGGATGGGCAATGAATCAAGAGTGACATGTATGAAATAATATGCATGGTGGCTTTGCCACAAATACGATGTCAACTACATGATCATGCAAGGAAATATGACAATGATGAAGCGTGTCATAATAAACGGAACGGTGGAAAGTTGCATGGCAATATATCTTGGAATGGCTATGGAAATGCCATAATAGGTAGGTATGGTGGCTGTTTTGAGGAAGATATAAGGAGGTTTATGTGTGATAGAGCGTATCGTATCACGGGGTTTGGATGCACCGGCGGACTTTGCACCAACTCTCAAGATGAGAAAGGGCAATACACGGTACTGAGGAGGCTAGCAATGGTGGAAGGTTGAGAGTGCGTATAATCCATGGACTCAACATTAGTCATAAAGAACTCACATACTTATTGCAAAAATCTACAAGTCATCAAAAACCAAGCACTATGCGCATGCTCCTAGGGGGATAGATTGGTAGGAAAAGACCATCGCTCGTCCCTGACCGCCACTCATAAGGATGACAATCAAAGAACACCTCATGTTTCAAATTTGATACACAACGTTTACCATACGTGCATGCTACGGGACTTGCAAACTTCAACACAAGTATTTCTCAAATTCACAACTACTCAACTAGCACAAATTTAATATCACTACCTCCATATCTCAAAACAATCATCAAGCATCAAACTTCTCTTAGTATTCAACGCACTTATATGAAAGTTTTTACTAATCTTGGATGCCTATCATATTAGGACTAATTTTATAACCAAAGCAAATTACCATGCT
This sequence comes from Triticum aestivum, assembly GCF_018294505.1. NCBI lineage: Eukaryota > Viridiplantae > Streptophyta > Magnoliopsida > Poales > Poaceae > Triticum > Triticum aestivum. The sequence goes on from NC_057802.1 coordinate 94,275,883, forward strand.
GTTCTAAAGGACTCTCAAAATAATATAAGTGAAGCATGAGAGATCAAATATTTCTATAAAATAAAACCACCGCCGTGCTCTAAAAGATATAATTGAAGCACTAGAGCAAAAACTATATAGCTCAAATGATATAAGTGAAGCACAAACAGTATTCTAATAAATTCCGATTAATGTGTGTGTCTCCCAAAAGGTGTGTACAGCAAGGATTATTGTGGTAAACTAAAAAGCAAAGAATCAAATCATACAAGACGCTCCAAGCAAAACACATATCATGTGGTGAATAAAAATATAGCTCCAAGTTAAGTTACCGATGGACGAAGACGAAAGAGGGGATGCCTTCCGGGGCATCCCCAAGCTTTGGCTTTTTGGTGTCCTTGGATTTACCTTGGGGTGCCTTGGGCATACCCAAGCTTAGGCTCTTGCCACTCCTTGTTCCATAATCCATCAAATCTTTACCCAAAACTTGAAAACTTCACAACACAAAACTCAACAGAAAATCTCATGAGCTCCGTTTGCGAAAGAAAACAAAACACCACTTCAAGCTACTGTAATGAACACATTCTTTATTTGTATTGGTGTTAAACCTAATTTATTCCAACTTCTCAATGGTTCATAAACTCCATTACTAGCCATAGATTCATCAAAATAAGCAAACAACACACGAAAAACAGAATCTGTCAGAAACAGAACAGTCTGTAGTAATCTGTATCTAACATCAACTTCTGTAACTCAGAAAAATCTAAAAAAATAGGATGTCCTAGATAATTTGTTTATTGATATACTGCAATTGGAATCGGTATTTTATCACGTTGTGGTGATTTGTAACAATTTTTTTCGTGAACAGAAAGTTTCTGGAATTTTCAGCAAGATCAAATAACTATCATCCAAGAAGATCCTATAAGTTCAACTTGGCACAAACACTAATTAAAACATAAAAACACATCTAACCAGAAGCTAGATGGAAGATTTATTCCTAAACAGAACCAAAAAGCAAGAAATTAAAATAAAATTGGGTTGCCTCCCAGCAAGCGCTATCGTTTAACGCCCCTAGCTAGGCATAAAGGCAAGGATAGATCTAGGTATTATCATCATGATATATAGTAGGGTAAATCACGAAAACTCGTCTCATATTCCCTACGTTCAGCAGCAAGTTTTCTTTGTGGCAAGCAAAAGTAATCAAAAGGGCTAAATTTAATAGGACAAAAGTCCCCAAGGTCAAGCTCGGGAGGTATGGGTTCCTCCCTTGGCCCCTTATATTGCACAACCAATTCATCATTATAAGCATTCTTTTGGCAATAAGTCATGAGCCTTTGTTCAAGAGAAAAATCTAAACCGTTGTTCTGAATAGCAAAGTCATCATTAAGTTCAGAAATTCTATCAACTAGAACATCGGTAGGAACCTTTTTTCTAAGGTTTTCATTGTAAGCAACATGATCTAAGGATCGTAAGCGCATTAAATCTTCTTGATTAAAAAGGATAGCCTCTATGGGAGGACGACCAGCGTCCACCCTATAATGCGAAAAAAATTCATTGGCCTCTTTCATTATAAATCTGAACTCATGTGCCAAAAAGATAGTAGCCGCTCGCTTAACAGAAGAATGCTCGATAATGGAAAACTCTAGAATGATCCTTTGTATGCAAGGATGCAAATGAATAAATTGTCTTTCAAGTTCAACTACGAGCAAAGATATAGCATCCACAAGACTACTAGTTCTATGAAGAATAGGCCCACCCATAGAGGGTAAGGTACCGGCACAAGTAAAGAAATCTTGAAGAACTCCTTTTCCAGTAATATTACCACTACTGCTCCGAAACTTTTTAGTGTGTAAAATAGTAGGATCTTCAAGAGGATCATCAAAAACATCAAAAAAATTCCATACTATTATCCTTATCAACGATAACCTCCCCAGTTTCAGACATGGTGGCAATACAGAGAACGAACACACAGGAAGCAAGCGAAAAAGAGGCGAACGGAAAGAGAGGGCGAATAAAAAACGCAAGGGTGAAGTGGGGGAGAGGAAAACGAGAGGCAAATGGCAAATAATGTAATGCGAGGGATAAGAGTTTGTGATGGGTACTTGGTATGTCTTGACTTGTGCGTAGACTCCCCGGCAACGGCGCCAGAAATCCTTCTTGCTACCTCTTGAGCATGCGTTGGTTTTTCCCTTGAAGAGGAAAGGGTGATGCAGCAAAGTAGCGTAAGTATTTCCCTCAGTTTTTTAGAACCAAGGTATCAATCCAGTAGGAGGCCACACGCAAGTCCCTCGTACCTACACAAACAAATAAGAACCTTGCAACCAACGCGATAAAGTGGTTGTCAATCCCTTCACGGCCACTTGCAAAAGTGAGATCTGATAGAGATGATAAGATAATATTTTCGGTATTTTTGTTGTATAGATTGAAAAGTAAAGAACGCAAAATAAATGGCGCCAGAAATAGCTTGTTGACGGGAGATTAATATGATGGAGAATAGACCCGGGGGCCATAGGTTTCACTAGTGGCTTCTCTCAAGATAGCATAAGTATTACGGTGGGTGAACAAATTACTGTCGAGCAATTGATAGAAAAGTGCATAATTATGAGAATATCTAGGCATGATCATGTATATAGGCATCACGTCCGTGACAAGTAGATCGACTCCTGCCTGCATCTACTACTATTACTCCACACATCGACCGCTATCCAGCATGCATCTAGAGTATTAATTTCATAAGAACAGAGTAACGCATTAGGCAAGATGACATGATGTAGAGGGATAAACTCAAGCAATATGATATAAACCCCATCTTTTTATCCTCGATGGCAACAATACAATACGTGTCGTTTCCCCTACTGTCACTGGGATCGAGCACCGCATGATTGAACCCAAAGCTAAGCACTTCTCTCATTGCAATAAAGATCAATCTAGGAGGCCAAACCAAACTGATAATTCGAAGATACTTGCAAAGATAACCAATCATACATAAAAGAACTCAGAGAAGATTCAAATATTGTTCATAGATAATCTTGATCATAAACCCACAATTCATCGGATCTCGACAAACACACCGCAAAAAGAGTTACATCGAATAGAACTCCAAGAAGATCGAGGAGAACTTTTTATTGAGATCCAAAGAGAGAGAAGAAGCCATCTAGCTAATAACTATGGACCCAAAGGTCTGTGGTAAACTACTCACACATCATCGAAGAGGCTATGGTGTTGATGTAGAAGCCCTCCGTGATCGATTCCCCCTCCGGCGGAGCGCCGGAAAGGCCCCAAGATGGGATCTCACGGGTACAGAAGGTTGCAGCGGTGGAAATTGGTTTTCGTGGTGCTCCTCGATGGTTTCAGGGTACGTAGGTATATATAGGAGGAAGAAGTAGGTCGGTGGAGCCACGAGGGGCCCACGAGGGTGGAGGGCGTGACTATGGGGGTAGGCGCGCCCCCTGCCTCGTGGCCTCCTTGTTGATTGCTTGACGTCCACTCCAAGTCCTCTGGATCACGTTTGTTCCAAAAATCACGCTCCCGAAGGTTTCATTCCGTTTGGACTCCGTTTGGTATTCCTTTTCTGCGAAACACTGAAATAGGCAAAAAAAAACAACAATTTGCACTGGGCCTTGGGTTAATAGGTTAGTCCCAAAAACAATATAAAAGTGTATAATAAAGCCCATTAAACATCCAAAACAGAATATATAATAGCATGGAGCAATAAAAAATTATAGATACGTTGGAGACGTATCAGTGAATATTTGAGTTATGAGTTTGGTCTTCATTTGAAACAATGTGGAATAGTTTCACAACTCACGCCACCTGGAACACCACGGCGTAATGGTGTGTCCGAACGTCATAACCGTACTTTATTAGATATGGTGCGATCTATCATGTCTCTTACCGATTTACCGCTATCGTTTTGGGGTTGTGCTTTAGACACGGCTGCATTCACGTTAAATAGGGCACCATCTAAATCCGTTGACATGACACCATATGATCTGTGGTTTAGCAAGAAACCTAAGCTATCGTTTCTTAAAGTTTGGGGCTGCGATGCTTATGTGAAAAAGCTTCAACCTGATAAGCTCGAACCCAAATCGGAGAAATGTGTCTTCATAGGATACCCAAAGGAGATTATTGGGTACACCTTCTATCACAGATCTGAAGGCAAGATATTCGTTGCTAAGAATGGATCCTTTCTAGAAAAGCAGTTCCTCCCGAAAGAAGTGAGTGGGAGGAAAGTAGAACTTGATGAGGTAATTGTACCTTCTCCCAAATTGGAAAGTAGTTCATCACGGAAACTAGTTCAAGTGATTCCTATACCAATTAATGAGGAAGTTAATGATGATGATCATGAAACTTCAGATCAAGTTACTACCGAACCTCGTAGGACAACCAGAGTATGATCCGCACCAGAGTGGTACGATAATCCTGTTCTGGAAGTCATGTTACTAGACCATGACGAACCTACGAACTATGAGGAAGCAATGATGAGCCAGATTCCGCAAAATGGCTTGAGGCCATGAAATCTGAGATGGGATCCATGTATGGGAACAAAGTAAGGACTTTGGTTGACTTGCCCGATGATCAGCAAGCCATAGAGAATAAATGGATCTTCAAGAAGACGACTGACGCTGACGGTAATGTTACTGTCTAAAGAGCTCGACTTGTTGCGAAAGGTTCTCGACAAGTTCAAGGAGTTGACTACGATGAGACCTTCTCACCCGTAGCGATGCTTAAGTCTGCCCGAATCATGTTAGCAATTGCTGCATTTTATGATTATGAAATTTGGCAAATGGATGTCAAAACTGCATTCCTTAATGGATATCTTAAAGAAGGTTTTGTCGATCCTAAAGATGCTAACAAAGTGTGCAAGCTCCTGCGATCCATTTATGGACTGGTGCAAGCCTCTCGGAGTTGGAATATATGCTTTGGTAGTGTGATCAAAGCATATGGTTTTATACAGACTTTTGGAGAAGCCTGTATTTACAAGAAAGTGAGTGGGAGCTCTGTAGCATTTCTAATATTATATGTGGATGACGTATTGTTGATTGGAAATAATACATAATTTCTGGATAGCATAAAAGGATACTTGAATAAGAATTTTTCAATGAAAGACCTCGGTGAAGCTGCTTATATATTAGGCATCAAGATCTATAGAGATAGATCAAGATGCTTAATTGGACTTTCACAAAGCACATACCTTGATAAAGTTTTGAAGAAGTTCAAAATGGATCAGTCAAACAAAGGGTTCTTGCCTGTGTTACAAGGTGTGAAGTTGAGTCAGACTCAATGCCCGACCACTGCAGAAGATAGATCGAAAATGAAAGTCATTCCCTATGCCTCAGCCATAGGTTCTATCATGTATACAATGCTGTGTACCAGACCTGATGTGTGCCTTGCTATAAGTTTAGCAGGGAGGTACCAAAGTAATCCAGGAGTGGATCACTGGACAGCGGTCAAGAACATCCTGAAAGACCTGAAAAGGACTAAGGATATGTTTCTCGTTTATGGAGGTGACAAAGAGCTTGTCGTAAATGGTTACGTCGATGCAAGCTTTGACACTGATCCGGATGACTCTAAGTCACAAACCGGATCCGTATTTATATTGAATGGTGGAGTTGTAGGTTGGTGCAGTTCCAAGCAGAGCGTCGCGGCGGGATCTACGTGTGAAGCAGAGTACATAGCTGCTTCGGAAGCAGCAAATGAAGGAGTCTGGATGAAGGAGTTCATATCCGATCTAGGTGCAATACCTAGTGCATTGGGTCGAATGAAAATCTTTTGTGACAATACTGGAGCAATTGCCATGGTGAAGGAATCCAGATTCCACAAGAGAACCAAACACATCAAGAGACGCTTCAATTCCATCCGCGATCAAGTCAACGAGGAAGACATAGAGATTTGCAAAATACATACGGATCTGAATGTTGCAGACCCGTTGACTATGCCTCTTCCATGAGCAAAACATGATCAGCACCAAGACTCCATGGGTGTTAGAATCATTACTATGTAATCTAGATTATTGACTCTAGTGCAAGTGGGAGACTGAAGGAAATATGCCCAAGAGGCAATAATAAAGTTGTTATTTATATTTCCTTATATCATGATAAATTTTTATATTCATGCTAGAATTGTATTAACCTGAATACATAGACAAAATAGAGTGTCCCTAGTATGCCTCTACTTGACTAGCTCGTTAATCAAAGATGGTTAAGTTTCCTAACCATAGATATGTTTTGTCATTTGATGAATGGGATCACATCATTAGAGAATGATGTGATGGACAAGATGAAGGAAATATGCTCTAGAGGCAATAATAAAGTTGTTATTTATATTTCCTTATATCATGATAAATGTTTATTATTCATGCTAGAATTGTATTAACCGGAAACTTAGTACATGTGTGAATACATAGACAAAATAGAGTGTCCCTAGTATGCCTCTACTTTACTAGCTCATTGATCAAAGATGGTTATGTTTCCTAACCATATACATGTGTTGTCATTTGATGAATGGGATCACATCATTAGAGAATGATGTGACGGACAAGACCCATCCGTTAGCTTAGCATAATGATCGTTTAGTTTAATTGCTATTGCTTTCTTCATGACTTATACATGTTCCTCTGACTATGAGATTATGCAACTCCCGAATACCGGAGGAACACCTTATGAGCTATCAAACGTCACAACGTAACTGGGTGATTATAAAGATGCTCTGTAGGTGTCTCCGAAGGTGTTTGTTGGGTTGGCATAGATCAAGATTAGGATTTGTCACTCCAAAGCTTCAAAATATCGGATATCGGGTTCGTATCGGTTTGGCTTTGACGTATCGGATGTCGGATATCAGGTGATATATCAGACGATATGTAGATATATCGGAGAAACCAAATCTAGGTTTTTTCATTATTCTTGTTCAAAACATTTACTTTTAGTAAAAGAAAATGTATGATCTCAATGCTTTAACATAACACTTTTCGATTCTTCCATTTGAAACTAACCCGCGGTTCTTTCACCCATTGATTTGTTGATAAAGAAACTATCAAGGAAGGATTCACAAAATCCTTACTCTATGATTCAAAACAATACGATATATATGCATTTGTACAAAACATTGTGCATGACTTCATAATATATATGAAGTTGTAAAAATATATAATGAAGTTGTAAATGCATAAAGGTATTTCACTTCTTTCTAATAAAGAATTGTTGTCATGTACGTATCGTTCTATATCGGTGGACATATCGGGCTAGATATCGGCCATATCGGTCAATATTTCGGTCCATATCGGATGATATGTTGGAAAATGATATTTACAAAATGATATGTTATGCTTATATCGGTAGAGCCCCAAAAGTGATATATCGGCCTATATATCGGTCGTATCGGCCTAGATTTAAAAGCTTGCACTCACTCACTCCGTATATCGGAGAGGTATCTCTGGGCCCTCTCGGTAATGCACATCACTATAAGCCTTGCAAGCAATGTGACTAATGAGTTAGTTGCGGGATGATGCATTACAGAACGAGTGAAGAGACTTGCCAGTAACGAGATTGAACTAGGTATGATGATACCAACGATCGAATCTCGGGCAAATAACATACCGATGACAAAGGGAATAACGTATGTTGTTATTGCGGTTTGACCGATAAAGATCCTCATAGAATATGCAGGAACCAATATGTGCATCCAGGTTCCGCTATTGGTTATTGACTAGAGATGTGTCTCGGTCATGTCTACATAGTTCTCGAACCCGTAGGGTCCGCACGCTTAACGTTCGACGACGATTTGTATTATGAGTTATGTGTTTTGGTGACCGCAGTTTGTACGGAGTCCCGGATGAGATCACGGACATGACGAGGAGTTTCGAAATGGTCGATAGGAAAAGATTGATATATTGGTAGGTAGTATTTAGACACCGGAATGGTTCCGGAGTGTATCGGGTACATACCGGAGTACCGGAGGGGTTACCGGAACCCCCGGGGAAAGATATGGGCCATATGGGCCATAGGAGGGAGGCTAACCAGCCCACAAGGGACTGGTGCGCCCCCCCACAAGGGAGAAGGATGAATTGGACTAGGGAAGGGGCGCCACCCCCCTTTCCTTCTGCTACTCCCTCTCCTTTCCCCCTTTCCCCATCCGGAAGAAGGAAAAAGGGGGGGGCGGATCCTACTAGGACCAGAGTCCTAGTAGGACTCCCCTCTCCCTGGCACACCCTTTGGTGGCCGACCTCCTCCTCCCATCCTTTATATACGGGGGCAGGGGCACCCCAAAGCACAACAGTTGTTTCTTAGCCGTGTGCGATGCCCCACTCCACAGTTTACCACCTCGGTCATATTGTCATAGTGCTTAGGCGAAGCCCTGCGCAGATCACATCACCAACGCCGTCGTGCTGACAGAACTCTCCCTCGACCCTCTACTGGATCAAGACCTCGAGGGACGTCATCGTGCTGAACGTGTGCTGAACACGGAGGTGCCGTACGTTCGGTACATGGATCGGTTGGATCGTGAAGATATTCGACTACATCAACCGCGTTACTAAAAGCTTCCGCTTTCGGTCTATGAGGGTACGTGGACACACTCTCCCCCTCTCATTGCTATGCATCTCCTAGATAGATCTTGCGTGATCGTAGGTTTTTTTTGGAATTGCATGCTACGTTCCCCAACAGTGGCATCCGAGCCAGGTCTATGCATAGATGATATGTGAAGGAAATATGCCCTAGAGGCAATAATAAAGTTGTTATTTATATTTCCTTATATCATGATAAATGTTTATTATTCATGCTAGAATTGTATTAACTGGAAACTTAGTACATGTGTGAATACATAGACAAAACAGAGTGTCCCTAGTATGCCTCTACTTGACTAGCTCGTTAATCATATATGGTTATGTTTCCTGACCATAGACATGTGTTGTCATTTGATGAATGGGATCACATCATTAGAGAATGGTGTGTTGGACAAGTCCCATCCGTTAGCTTTGCATTATGATCGTTGAGTTTTATTACTATTGCTTTCTTCATGACTTATACATGTTCCTCTGACTATGAGATTATGCAACTCCCGAATACCGGAGGAACACCTTGTGTGCTATCAAACGTCACAACATAACTGGGTGATTATAAAGATGCTCTATAGGTGTCTCCGAAGGTGTTTGTTGGGTTGGCACAGATCGAGACTAGGATTTGTCACTTCGTGTATCAGAGTGGTATCTCTGGGCCCTCTCGGTAATGCACATCACTATAGGCCTTGCAAGCAATGTGACTAATGAGTTAGTTGCGGGATGATGCATTACAGAACGAGTAAAGAGACTTGCCGGTAACGAGATTGAACTAGGTATGATGATACCGATGATCGAATCTCGGGCAAGTAACGTACCGATGACAAAGGGAACAACGTATGTTGTTATGCGGTTTGACCGATAAAGATCTTCGTAGAATATGTAGGAGCCAATATGAGCATCCAGGTTCCGCTATTGGTTATTGACCGGAGATGTGTCTTGGTCATGTCTACATAGTTCTCGAACCCGTAGGGTCCGCACGCTTAACGTTCGATGACAATTTGTATTATGAGTTATGTGATTTGATGTGCCGAAGGTTGTTCGGAGTCCCGGATGAGATCACGGACATGATGAGGAGTCTCGAAATGGTCAAGACGTAAAAATCGATATATTGGAAGGCTATATTCGGACATCGGAAAGGTTCCGAGTGATTCGGGTATTTTTCGGAGTACCGGAGAGTTACGGGAATTCGCCGAGGGAAGTAGTGGGCCTTAATGGGCCATACGGGAAAGGAGAGAAGGGCCTCAAGGGGTGGCCGCCCCCCCATGGCAAGTCCGAATTGGACTAGGGAGGGGGCAGCGCCCCCCTCTCTTTCCTTCTCCCTCTCCTACTCCTTCCCTCTCTCCCCTCTTGGAAAAGGAAGGGGACTCCAACTAGGATTCCCGGACTCGCCCTATAGGCGTGCCCCTCCTAGGCCGGCCTCCTCTTCCTACCTCCTTTATATACGTGGCCAGGGGGGCACCCCAATAGCACAACAGACAATCTCTTAGCCGTGTGCGGTGCCCCCCTCCACAGTTACACACCTCGGCCATATCGTCGTAGTGCTTAGGCGAAGCCCTGCGCCGGTAACTTCGTCATCACCGTCACCACGCCGTCGTGCTGATGGAACTCTCCCTCGACCTCAACTGGATCAAGAGTTCGAGGAACGTCACCGACCTAAACGTGTGCAGATCGCGGAGGTGCCGTGCGTTCGGTACTTGGATCGGTTGGATCGCGAAGACGTTCGACTACATCAACCGCGTTGCTAAAACACTTCCGCTTTCGGTCTACGAGGGTACGTGGACTAAGGGAGTCTTGGATTAAGGGGTCCTCTGGCGTCCGACCTGTTAGACATGGGCCGGACTGATGGGTTGTGAAGATACGAAGACCGAAGACTCTCTCCGGTGTCCGGATGGGACTCTCCTTGGCGTGGAAGGCAAGCTAGGCGTCCAAATATGAAGATTCCTTTCTCTGTAACTGACTTTGTACAACCCTAGTCCCCTCCGGTGTCCATATAAACCGGAGGGCTTAGTCCGTAGAGGATAAATAATCATAACCATAGTCATACAGGCTAGACTTCTAGGGTTTTAGCAATTACGATCTCGTGGTAGATCAACTCTTGTAATATTCATATTCATCAAGATCAATCAAGCAGGAAGTAGGGTATTACCTCCATAGAGAGGGCCCGAACCTGGGTAAACATTGTGTCCCCTGTCTCCTATTACCATCGACCTTAGACGCACAGTTCGGGACCCCCTACCCGAGATCCGCCGGTTTTGACACCGACATTGGTGCTTTCGTTGAGAGTTCCACTGTGCCATCATCAAAAGGTTTGATGGCTCCTTCGATCATCTATAATGATGCAGTCCAAGGGGAGGTCTTCCTCCCCGGACAAATCTTCGTATTCGGCGGCTTCGCACTGCGGGCCAACTCGCTTGGCCATCTGGAGCAGATCGAAAGCTACACCCTGGCCATCAGGTCAGATTTGGAAGCTTGAACCACGTCGCGGATATCCGCGGAGACTTGATCTTTGACGGATTCGAGACCACGGCAGCCGCTCCCTGCCACCACGATGAACATGACGTAAACCTGTCATCGGACCACACCCAGGAAATAGCACCTGTAACTGCTCTGGCCTTAGATCCGGAGCAGATTGCGCCATCCGAGGACAGGAAGCTCAACCCTGCCACGGAAGCCGTAGACTCAGCGGCGTTGGAGCCGCATACAGATCTAACTTCAAGTGACATCTGCGTCACCGGAACCATGGACTCGTCTCCGGCTACAGGTTTCGAACCTTGTGCGTCTGCGTACGTCGAGCTTGATCGGTCATCGATCGTCGAATTCAGCTCCGCGGACATCTTCCAGCACTCGCCCTTGGGCAACGTGCTAAACTCATTAAAAAATCTATCCATAGCGGGGGACTCACAGCCGAATTATATCCAGTTCGAACTGGAGGCTGATGACAGAGAATTTTGTTTCCCACCCACCGCCCACTTCATAGCCACTGTCGAGGACCTAACCGACATGCTCGATTACGGCTCCGAAGACATTGACGATGTGGATGACGATGCCAGAGAAGAGGAGGCCCAAAACCCGCCGTTCACCAGACGATGGACGGCAACCTCCTCATATGACGTATATATGGTGGATGCACCAAAACCGAATAACGACGACGACAAGGAAAATCTAGTTGAGGATGACCCTCCTAAGATACAACCAAAGCGCCGGCGTCAGCGGTGCCGCTCTAAATCACGCCGCAGCAAAGACAGCAACACCGGCACAGGAGACGATAACACTTCGGACGGTGCCGAAGACAATGAAGACCCCGTTGAGGCAACTTCCGAACAGGACGAACGGGAAGACGGGCAAGTTAGCCCTGATGAACAGGCCATACACAAAGACTCGGAGGACAATAACTATCTTCCGCTCTCCGAGGAGGAGGTGAGCCTCTGCAACGAGGATTTTATCGTGCCCGAGGAACCTCTCAAGCAGGAGCGCTTTAAGCGCCGGCTAATAGCCACTGCAAGGAGCCTGAAAAAGAAACAGCAGCAGCTTCAAGCTGATCAAGATCTGCTCAACGATAGATGGACTGATGCCGAGGAATACAGCCTCAAGCGCCCAGCCAAAAGTTACCCGAAGCGTAAATTGCTACCTTAGTTCGATGATGAGGCACTGGAGCCCGTACCATCATCGCGCAATGCGGCTGACCGACCACCACGTGGTCGGGTCAAAGCGGCAACTCAAGCCGAACACCAGCCTGCTCCACCTCACCGTAAAGGCAGAGATAAAATAGCTCGGGGACATACCTATGACCCGCGGCAGGGCTTGGATAGTAGAGGAGGTCAGAACAGATCGATCTATGGATCATGGGGACGCGCCCCGACACGCGACAACGGCTATCTAGCCGGACACAACAATTATACTCACGCCCGGGCCGAGAACCGCAGACGGACTCCATCTGAGCTACGTCGCGACGTGGCCCGATACAGAGGCGCCGCACACCCCCTTTGCTTCACTGATGAGGTGATGGATCACGAATTCCAAGAAGGGTTTAAACCCGTAAACATCGAATCATATGATGGGACAACAGACCCCGCGGTATGGATCGAGGATTTTCTTCTCCATATCCATATGGCTCGCAGAGATGACCTTCACGCCATCAAATACCTCCCACTAAAACTCAAAGGGCCAGCTCGGTACTGGTTAAACAGTCTGCCCGAAAATTCAATTGGCAGCTGGGAGGACCTGGAAGACACCTTCCTCGACAACTTCCAAGGTACATACGTCCGACCTCCGGATGCCAACGACTTAAGCCACATAGTTCAACAGCCCGGAGAGTCAGCCAGGAAATTCTGGACTAGGTTCTTAATTAAAAAGAACCAGATCATCAACTGCCCGGATGCCGAAGCCCTAGCGGCCTTTAAGCATAGCAACCGCGACGAATGGCTCGCCCGTCACCTCGGCCAAGAAAAGCCGAAGTCCATGGCGGCCCTCACGGCACTCATGACCCGTTTTTGCGCGGGCGAGGATAGTTGGCTGGCACGTAGCAATAACAACGCAAGCAACGCCGGCACCTCTGAAGCCAGAAATAGCAACAGCAAGCCCCGATGCAACAGGCACAAGCGTCGGAACAATAGTGACAACACCGATGATACGGTGGTCAATGCCGGATTTAGTGGCTCTAAGTCCGGTCAGCGGAAGAAGCCGTTCAAAAAGAACAATTCGGTCTCATCTAGCCTGGACCGCATACTCGATCGTCCGTGCCAGATCCATGGCACCCCAGAAAAACCAGCCAACCATACCAACAGAGATTGTTGGGTTTTTAAACAGGCCGGCAAGTTAAATGCCGAGAACAAGGAGAAGGGGTCGCAAAGCGAGGACGATGACGAGGAGCCTTGGCCACCGAACACAGGGGGACAGAAGAAGTTTCCCCCTCAGGTCAAAACGGTGAACATGATATACGCTACCCACATCCCCAAGAGGGAACGCAAGCGCGCACTCAGGGACGTCTATGCGATGGAGCCAATCACCCCAAAATTCAACCCATGGTCTTCCTGTCCGATCACCTTTGATCGCAGAGACCATCCGACCAGTATCCGTCATGGCGGGTCACCGCACTGGTCCTCGATCCAATCATCGATGGATTCCACCTCACGCGGGTCCTAATGGATGGAGGTAGCAGCCGGAACCTGCTCTATCAGGACACAACGCGCAAAATGGGCATTAATCCCTCAAGAATTAAGCCCACAAGGACTACCTTTAAAGGAGTCATACCAGGCGTGGAGGCCCGCTGTACGGACTCAATCACCCTCGAGGTTGTCTTCGGATCCCCGTACAATTTTCAAAGCGAAGAGCTGATCTTCGACATCGTCCCCTTTCGTAGCGGCTATCACGCACTGCTAGGACGAACCGCATTTGCGCGCTTCAACGCGGTGCCACACTACGCTTATCTTAAGCTCAAGATGCCCGGACCACGCGGCGTCATAACAGTCAATGGAAATACGGAACGCTCCCTCCGTACAGAGGAGCACACCGCTGCGTTAGCAGCAGAAGTACAGAGTGGCCTTCTCAAGCAGAACCTTAATTCGTCGGCCGAACTCCCGGACACTGTCAAACGAGTCCGGACTACTCTGCAACAGGACAACGCAGCTCGTCAAGAGCTCGATTAGCAATTTGGCCTCCGTCCCAGTCCCAACAAAGTGGCGACATTTGCACCACGCGTACATAACTACGCACTCAAAATACCATGGGCATAGACGGAGGCATAACTAGCTTGTGATCCACACTATGGCTCGACCGCCCGCGGACACACATACTTTCAATTTTTCCTTTTTATCCTTTTCAGGTTTCTTTTCTACAGGCTTCTTTGGACGACCTGATCATCGGTCCTCTCAATAGGATGGACACACCAAGATGGCAAGAAGCACTGGCGTACAAGGGAACCTCTAGGTGGTCTCTTTAACAATCACCCTACCTGTTTTCAGGACCCGCACGCAGCTCTCCCTTGGTAGTGGCATGTTAAATAGCCCGGTTGCTTATTGCACCACCTGTACGAATACGCTTTGACATATTAATCAAACTATAATGGAAACAGTTTGCGTCCCAACTTCTGCGGCACTAGCTTACTACTCCTTTTTTTCCTTCTTTGGTAATCTTCTCAAAGTTGCACACGTACACTTTGGTACGCTTTCATCCAGGGGCTTCATTGCGACCCATAATACGACAACAAAGTCCGAACACTTTTTACAATAATAGTTCGGCACCCCGAATTTAGCATTATATGCATTGGCTCCGAATCATGTCTTTGGTCAATAGTTGGGTTGCCCGGCTCCTGTGCTTACTACCTTACGCTCCACTATATTGGCTAGGGTAGTAAAGGGAGAACTACTACGATTGTGTCCTGGTTTATCCGGATGAGCACCTCAGTAGAAAAAGCCGAAAACTGACTGTCATGATGCGGCGAGAGCCGGTCAGCTCTTCGTAGGTTTCAAATCTTTAGTAATTTTTTCCGCATTATGCGAGGGATCGGTTCACGCCCGATCAGGTGTTTATAGTACCCTAGTTCGGATACTAGGGGCTGCGCCTAAATTTTCATTGTCAAACTCCTATGGCTAAGTGAGGGCGATAAAGCCACATAGTCCGATTGCCTGGTTTGTTGCGCTAAACACCTCCTTCAAGGACCAAACAATTGGATCAAGAGTGTTTAGATTCATCCCGAACACCCCCGTACTATCTACGTGGGGGCTGAAGCCGACGACTGGCCAACTCTCAGAATTTCATAAGCACGGCCGCACAGGAGGTAAAATATTAAACAAACATTTATCTTACATAAATTCACTTGTTCCATAATACATGGCAAGATAGTACAAATATACTCATTCAAAGATTACATCTTTGGCGCACTGCGCCGGCACAATGCGGGATCCCTCTAGGACATTGTCAAAATATAGTTCAGGCATGCGGTGCTCCTTGCCCTCGGACGGACCCTCAGTCGCGAGCTTGACGGCATTCATCTTTGCCCACTGCACCTTGACGCGGGCGAAGGCCATCCGCGCACCCTCGATGCAGACCGACCGCTTGATAACGTCAAGCTGGGGGCAGGCATTGACCAGCCGCTTCACGAGCCCGAAGTAGCTGCTGGGTATAGCTTCGGCAGGCCACAGCCGGATTATTAAATCCTTCATGGCTAGTTTGGCCACCCTATGCAGCTCGACCAACTATTTTAGCTGGTCGCTAAAGGGCACCGGATGTTCTGGCGAAAGGTATTGCGACCAGAACAGCTTCTCCGTTGAGCTCCCCTCTTCGGCTCGGAAGAATTCCGCAGCGTCAGAAACACTGCGCGGAAGATCCGCAAACGCCCCTGGAGAACTCCAAATCCGGGTCAGTAGGAGATACCTCTCCTTCACATACTTGCTTTGCATTATAAAAGCCTTACCCGCGGCGATTTTCTTGGCCTGTTGGATCTCCTGGAGTGCGCTTTGGGCTTCGGCTCGGGCCTCTTGTGCGCTTTGGCGAGCCTTGGCGAGTTCGGTCTCTTGAGCGGAAACATCACGTTCCAAGGACTCGCAATTCTTCACGGCATCTTGGAGTTCCTGCTGGACCTCATCAAGCCTGGCCTCGTGCTTCTCACGAGCGGCTTGTTCCTTGGCAGCTTTCTCCTTGGCCTCGGCCAACGCCTTCTTAAGGACCTCGACCTCGGTCGCCGCTCCTACAAATATCATGGCACTTCGGTCAGCATACATCATTTACTCTTTTCGAATATACAGCAAGCCACCACACATACCTTGCTTGTCCTCCAGCTGCCTTTTCACAAGGCCGAGCTCTTCTTCGGCCCGCTCTAGACTCTGCTTTAGTCCGGAGACCTCGGCAGCATGAGAGGTTGCGGCTAGCAACGACGCCTGCACATTCAAACAAGACATATTTAGTTAGTTTCCTGCGAAAATTACTTGATCCTCTATCCGGCTTTTCTTTTCGAACACCGGATAGTGTCTCAGTGGCTACTGTCTATACCATGACCTTTTCTTTTGTGTTGCTTACCTCAAAGCCTGTCAGCAGACTGGTGCAGGCTTCGGTCAGTCCGCTCTTGACGGATTGATCCCTCTCAACCACCGTACCCATAAGGACACGGTGTTCCTCCACGATGGAAGCGCCTCGTAGCGCTTCCAGCAGATTATCCGGTGCCTCTGGTTGGATAGAGGTCACCGGCGCAATAGGCACACCTCCTCCCTTCAGAGGAGGCTGCTCGCTTGACCTTGGAGCCGTGTAGGTCTCCGGGATGGTATCCGGCTGGGGGCCGAATTGGATATGGCCCCCATCGCCAGTCTCCATGGGGGCCCCCCCCCCCCCCCGTGTGTCCGGCGGCCGAGGAGTCATCCTCTGGCGCCACCTTGACGACCTCCTGAACCTCTCCTTGGCCGGGGAAGGTCCTTCGGGACAGTACCTCAGCGTCACCCTTGGCCGGGGGAGAGTGAGCGGCCGGTGGTGACACGCTGGCCATCGCCTTTGAATCCAGCGAATCCCCCGATGAGGATCGCATGGAGCTGTCGCGGGCCGGACTTCAATTGCATAAACATGTCAAAACTGTGAAGTAGAGAGGCCAGATATAGGGATGCGTCAGGGTTTTTCTGTACTCACGATGCGGCCAGGGGCTTCTCTCGGGGGCGTCGCTCTGGGCTGTTGTCCATGTCCCACGCGGAGTTATCCGGAGGGGGCCCTTCCCCCTCTTGGGCGCCTCCGCCTCCATATTTGTGGAGGCCGCCCTCTTCTTCCTTCCCCCGTCAGGGGGATAGTTGCTTTCTTCCTCCTCCTCCTCGCCGTCTTCGGCGGCAGAGGAGTGAGTCTTGTCTTCGGACGACACGTCTGAAGCTCCCTTCCGGCGGGGGCCACTCCGGACCACCTTGGCCTTCTTCTTGGCCTTCTTCTCCGGCGCCTGATAGGGTGCCGGGACCAGCATCTTCGCCAGAAGTGGGATGACTGGTTCCTCGGGCAGTGGAGCCGGACACTTAATCCGCTCCGCCTTCTTCGTCCAATCCTGAAAAATAAATGGCGAAGTTTAGATATCTTCCTTGATCAAACAAGTAGAGGATGCACCTTGAGATGTGAAGGACTTACCGCACTGGCAGGATGGGCGAGATCGTGCCCGCGGTCCGAGTCTATGTCCGGCGGCGTCTCATTGCCCTTAAAGAGCACCTTCCAAATATCTTTGTGCGTGGTTCCGTAGAACCGTAGCAAGGTCTGGTGCTTGGCCGGATCGAACTCCCATAAGTGGCAAGTGCGGCTCTGGCATGGAAGCATCCGGCGAACTAGCATCACCTGGATCACATTGACGAGCTTGATGTTCTTATCCACCATGCTCTGGATGCGCGTTTGCAGCGCCGTCAGCTCGTCCGACGAAGACCAATTCAGGCCCTTCTCTAGCCAGGAGGTGAGCCGCATTGGATCCCCGGACTTGAATTCGGGAGCCGCGGCCCAGGTGGCGTCACGGGGCTCTATGATATAGAACCACAGTTTCTGCCACTCTTTGACGGTCTCCACAAAAGTACCCTTGGGCCATGTGACATTGGGCAGCTTGCTCACCATGACGCCTCCGCACTCCGCGTGTTGGCCATCCACTACCTTCGGCTTCACGTTGAAGATCTTAAGCCATAGTCCGAAGTGAGGCGGAATGCGGAGGAAGGCCTCGCACATGACAATAAATGCCGAGATGTTGAGGAAGGAGTTTGGAGCTAGATCATGGAAATCTAGCCCGTAAGAGAACATGAGTCCGCGAACGAAAGGGTGGAGAGGAAACCCTAACCCGCAGACGAAATGGGGGATGAACACCACCCTCTCATTGGGCTTCGGGGTGGGGACGACTTGCCCCTTGGCCGGAAGCCGGTGGGCGATTTCTTTCGCCAGATACCCGGCCTCCCGAAGCTCAGTGATGTCCTTCTCCTTGACGGAGGAGGCCATCCACTTGCCTTGCGCTCCGGATCCAGACCTGGTCGAGCGCTTTCTTGCGGCAGAAAAGATGAGGACTTGAGCGCTGGAGCTCGAGAATAGGAGGATAGGGATAGAGAGAAGGCGTGGGTGAAAGAAGGGAATCCTTATCTCCTTATAAACACAGTGAATATCAAGCGCCTCCCCACTCACCTTAAAACTCTCCTAATCCCAAGGGCTGTGCAAACGGCACGGTTGGGTTACCCACGCCCGTATTGATGAGAAATCCCGCAATAAGGGGACACGATCTCTGCTTTGACAAGACGTGCCAATGAAAACCGCATCTCGAAACGTGAAATGGCAGATGAAAATGGTTCGAAATAAATGACCGGGCAGACATGATGTCACATTACAAAAAGTTGTCAGCGGATTCTGCGGTTGTGTGTGGGATTTGTTTTGCAGAGCCAGACACGTTCGTTGCGTCCAAAGACTGTGTTGGAGTATTCGAAGAAGGAACCCGCATTGCAATGCCGAAGACAATATGCGCGCCGGACACCTCGTCATTGAAGCCTGGTTCAGGGGCTACTGAGGGAGTCCTGGATTAAGGGGTCCTCGGGCGTCCGACCTATTAGACATGGGCCGGACTGATGGGTTGTGAAGATACGAAGACCGAAGACTCTCTCCCGTGTCCGGATGGGACTCTCCTTGGCGTGGAAGGCAAGCTAGGCGTCCAAATATGAAGATTCCTTTCTCTGTAACCGACTTTGTACAACCCTAGTCCCCTCCGGTGTCTATATAAACCGGAGGGCTTAGTCCGTAGAGGATAAATAATCATAACCATAGTCATACAGGCTAGACTTCTAGGGTTTTAGCCATTACGATCTCGTGGTAGATCAACTCTTGTAATACTCATATTCATCAAGATCAATCAAGCAGGAAGTAGGGTATTACCTCCATAGAGAGGGCCCGAACATGGGTAAACATTGTCTCCCCTGTCTCCTATTACCATCGACCTTAGATGCACAGTTCAGGACCCCCTACCCGAGATCCGCCGGTTTTGACACCGACATGGACACACTCTCCCGCTCATTGCTATGCATCACCTAGATGGATCTTGCATGTGGGTAGGAATTTTTTTGAAATTACTGCATTCCCCAACAGTGGCATCCGAGCTAGGTCTATGCATAGATGTTATATGCACGAGTAGAACACAAAGAGTTGTGGGCGATAATAGTCATACTGCTTACCAGCATGTCATACTTTGATTCGGCGGTATTGTTGGATGAAGCAGCCCAGACCGACATTACATGACCGCGTTCATGAGACTGGTTCTACCGCCGTGCTTCGCACACAGGTGGCTAGTGGGTGTCTGTTTCTCCAACTTTAGTTGAATCGAATGTGACTATGCCCGGTCCTTGTTGAAGGTTAAAACAACACATTTGACGAAAAATCGTTGTCGTTTTTGATGCGTAGGTAAGAACGGTTCTTGCTAAGCCCGTAGCAGCCATGTAAAATTTGCTACAACAAAGTAGAGGACGTCTAACTTGTTTTTGCAGGGGCATGTTGTGATGTGATATGGTCAAGACGTGATGAGATATAAATTGTTGTATGAGATGATCATGTTTTGTTAAAGTTATCGACAACTGGCAAGAGCCTTATGGTTGTCTCTTACATAAGATGCAAGCACCATATAATTGCTTTACTTTATCGCTATGCGATAGCAATAGTTGCAAAAGCAATAGTTGGCGAGACAACCATGTGATGACACGTTGATAGAGATCAAGATGAAGGAGATCATGGTGTCATGCCGATGACGATGGAGCTCATGATGGTACTTTGGAGATGGAGATCAAAGGCACAAGATGATGATGGTCATATCATGTCACATATTTTGATTGCATGTGAAGTTTATCTTTTATGCATCTTATTTGCTTAGTACGACGGTAGCTTTATAAGATGATCTCTCACTAAATTTCAAGGTATAAGTGTTCTCCCTGAGTATGCGCCGTTGCGACAGTTCTTCGTGCTGAGACACCACATGATGATCGGGTGTGATAAGCTCTACGTTCACATACAACGGGTGCAAGCCATTTTTGCACACACACAATACTCGGGTTAAACTTGATGAGCCTAGCATATGCAGATATTGCCTCGGAACACTGAGACCGAAAGGTCGAGCGTGAATCATATAGTAGATATGATTAACATAGTGATGTTCACCATTGGAAACTACTCCATCTCACGTGATGATCGGACATGGTTTAGTTGATTTGGATCACGTGATCACTTAAGTAATATGATTAATTGAACTTTAATTTATCATGAACTTAGTCCTGATAGTATTTGCATAACTATGTTGTAGATCAATAGCTCGCGATGTAGCTCCCCATTTATTTTTGATATGTTCCTAGAGAAAAATAAGTTGAATGATGATAGTAGCAATAATGCGGACTTGGTCCGTGATCTGAGGATTATCCTCATTGCTGCACAGAAGAATTATGTCCTTGATGCACCGCTAGGTGACAGACCTATTGCAGGAGCAGATGCAGACGTTATAAACGTTTGACACAGCTCGGTGTGATGACTACTTGATAGTTTAGTGCACCATGCTTTACAGCTTAGAACCGGGACTTCAAAAACGTTTGAACACCACGGAGCATATGAGATGTTCCAAGAGATGAAATTGATATTTCAGTCTCATGCCCATGTCGAGAGGTATGAGACCTCTGACAAGTACTTTGCCTACAAGATGGAGGAGAATAGCTCAACGAGTGAGCATGTGCTCAGAATGTCTGAGGACTACAATCACTTGAATCAAGTGGGAGTTAATCTTCCTGATAAGATAGTGATTGACAGAGTTCTCTAGTCACTATCACCAAGTTACTAGAACTTCGTGATGAACTATAATATGCAAAGGATAACGGAAACGATTCCCAAGCTCTTCGCGATGCTGAAACCAGCGAAGGTAGAAATCAAGAAAAGGCATCAAGTGTTGATGGTTTATGAGACCACTAGTTTCAAGATAAAGGGCAAGGTAAAGAAAGGGAAACTTCAAAAGGAATGACAAGAAAGTTTCCACTCCCAGGAAGAAGCCCAAAGCTAGGCCCAAGCCTGAAACTGAGTGCTTCTACTGCAAAGGAAATGGTCACTGGAAGTGGAACTGCCCTAGATACTTGGCGGATAAGAAGGATGGCAAAGTGAACAAAAGTATATTTGATATACATGTTATTGATGTGTACTTTACTAGTGTTTATAGCAACCCCTCGGTATTTGATACTGGTTCAGTTGCTAAGAGTAGTAACTCGAAACGGGAGTTGCAAAATAAATAGAGACTAGTTAAGGGCGAGGTGATGATGTGTGTTGGAAGCGATTCCAAGGTTGATAAGATCACCATCGCACACTCCCTTTACCTTCGGGATTAGTGTTGAACCGAAAATAAATGTTATTTGGTGTTTGCGTTGAGCATGAATATGATTGGATCATGTTTATTGCAATACGGTTATTCATTTAAGTCAAAGAATAATTGTTGTTCTATTTACATGAATACAACCTTCTATGGTCATACACTTAATATAAATGGTTTATTGAATCTCGATCGTAGTGATACACATACTCATAATATTGATGCCAAAAGATGCAAAGTTAATAATGATAAGGTAACTTATTTGTGGCACTGCCGTTTAGGTCATATTGGTGTAAAGCGCATGAAGAAACTCCATGCTGATGGGCTTTTGGAATCACTTGATGCTTGCGAACCATGCCTCATGGGCAAGCTGACTAAAACTCCGTTCTCCGGAACAATGGAGCGAGCAACTGACTTATTGGAAGTAATACATACTGATGTATGCGGTCCGATGAGTGTTGAGGCTCGTGGTGGGTATCATTATTTTCTGAACTTCACAGATGATTTGAGCAGATATGTGTATATCTACTTGATGAAACACAAGTCTGAAACATTTGAAAAGTTCAAAGAATTTCAGAGTGAAGTAGAGAATCATCGTAACAAGAAAATAAAGTTTCTACGATCTGATCGCAGAGGCAAATATTTGAGTTATGAGTTTGGCCTTCAAATTAAACAATGTGGAATAGTTTCACAAACTCGTGCCACCTGGAACACCATAGCATAATGGTGTGTCCGAACGTCATGACCGTACTTTATTGGATATAGTGCAATCTATGATGTCTCTTATCGATTTACCACTATCATTTTGGGGTGATGCATTAGAGACAGCTACATTCACGTTAAATAGGGCACCGTCTAAATCTGTTGAGACGACACCATATGAACTATGGTTTGGCAAGAAACCTAAGCTGACATTTCTTAAAGTTTGGGGTTGCGATGCTTATGTGAAAAAGTTTCAACCTGATAAGCTTGAACCCAAATCGGAGAAGTGCGTTTTCATAGGATACCCAAAATGTTGGGTACACCTTCTATCACAGATCCGAAGGCAAGATCTTTGTTGCTAAGAATGGATCCTTTCTAGAGAAGGAGTTTCTCTCGAAAGAAGTGAGTGGGAGGAAAGTAGAACTTGATGAGGTAATAGTACCTGCTCCCGAATTGGAAAGTAATTCATCACAGAAATCAGTTCATGTGATTCCTACACCAATCAGTGAGGAAGCTAATGATGATGATCATGAAACTTCATATCAAGTTACTGCCGAACCTCGTAGGTCAACCAGAGTAAGGTACCGCACTAGAGTGGCACGGTAATCCTATTCTGGAGGTCATGTTACTTGACCATGACGAACCTACGAACTATGAGGAAGCGATGATGAGCCCAGGTTCCGCAAAATGGCTTGAGGCCATGAAATCTGAGATAGGATCCATGTATGAGAACAAAGTATGGACTTTGGTTGACTTGGCCGATGATCGGCAAGCCATAGAGAATAAAATGGATCGTCAAGAGGAAGACGGATGCTGATAGTAGTGTTACTATCCACAAAGCTCGAATTGTCGCAAAAATGTTTTCGATAAGTTTAAGGTGTTGACTACAATGAGATTTTCTCACTTGTATCGATGCTTAAAAGTCTGTCTGAATCATGTTAGCAATTGCCACATATTATGAAATTTGGCAAATGGATGTCAAACCTGCATTCCTTAATGGATTTCTTAAAGAAGAGTTGTATATCATGCAACCAGAAGGTTTTGTCGATCCTAAAGGTGCTAACAAAGTGTGCAAAACTCCAGCGATCCATCTATGGACTGGTGCAAGCATCTCAGAGTTGGAATATACGCTTTGATGATATGATCAAAGCACATAGTTTTATACAGACTTGCGGTGAAGCCTGTATTTACAAGAAAGTGAGTGGGAGCACTACAACCTTTCTGATAAGTATATGTGAATGACATATTGTTGATCGGAAATGATGTAGAATTTTCTAGAAAGCATAAAGAGTGTTTGAAAGGAGTTTTTCAAGGAAAGACCTCGGTGAAGCTGCTTACATATTGGGCATCAAGATCTATAGAGATAGATCAAGACGCTTGATAAGTTTTTTCAATGAGTACATACCTTGACAAGTTTTTAAGTAGTTCAAAATGGAACAGTCAAAGAAGGAGTTCTTGCCTGTGTTGCAAGGTGTGAAGTTGAGTAAAGACTCAAAGCCTGACCACGGCAGCAGATAGAGAGAGAATGAAAGTCATTCCCTTTGCATCGGCCATAGGTTCTATAAAGTATGCCATGCTATGCACCAGACCTATTGTATACCCTGCCCTGAGTTTGGCAAGGGAGTACAATAGTGATCTAGGAGTAGATTGCTGGACATTGGTCAAAATTATCCTTAGAGGACTAAGGAAATATTTCTCTGTTATGGAGGTGATAAAGAGTTCGTCGTAAAGAGTTACGCCGATGCAAGCTTTTACACCGATCTGGATGACTCTGAGTCTCAATCTGGATACATATTGAAAGTGGGAGAAATTATCTAGAGTAGCTCCATGCAGAGCATTGTAGACATAGAAAATTTGCAAAATACATACGGCTCTGAATGTGACAGACTCATTGACTAAGCTTCTCTCACAAGCAAAGCATGATCACATGTTAGTACTCTTTGGGTGTTAATCACATAGCGATGTGAACTAGATTATTGACTCTAGTAAAACCCTTTGGGTATTAGTCACATGGCGATGTGAACTAATCACATGGTGATGTGAACTATTGGTGTTAAATCACATGGCGATGTGAACTACATTATTGACTCTAGTGCAAGTGGGAGACTAAAGGAAATATGCCCTAAAGGCAATAATAAAGTTGTTATTTATATTTCCTTATATCATGATAAATGTTTTTTATTCATGCTAGAATTGTATTAACCGGAAACTTAGTACATGTGTGAATACATAGACAAAACAGAGTGTCCCTAGTATGCCTCCACTTGACTAGCTCATTAATCAAAGATGGTTATGTTTCCTAACCATAAACATGTGTTGTCAATTGATGAATGGGATCACATCATTAGAGAATGATGTGATGGACAAGACCCATCCGTTAGCTTAGCATTACGATCGTTGAGTTTTATTGCTATTGCTTTCTTCATGACTTATACATGTTCCTCTGACTATGAGATTATGCAACTCCCGAATACCGGAGGAACACCTTGTGTGCTATCAAACGTCACAACATAACTGCGTGATTATAAAGATGCTCTACAGGTGTCTCCGAAGGTGTTTGTTGGGTTGGCATAGATCGAGATTAGGATTTGTCACTCCGTATCAGAGAGGTATCTCTGGGCCCTCTCGGTAATGCACATCACTATAAGCCTTGCAAGCAATGTGACTAATGAGTTAGTTGCGGGATGATGCATCACGGAACGAGTAAAGAGACTTGCCGATAACGAGATTGAACTAGGTATGATTATACCGACGATCGAATCTTGGGCAAGTAACATACCGATGACAAAGGGAACAACCTATGTTGTTATGCGGTTTGACCGATAAAGTTCTTCATAGAATATGTAGGAGCCAATATGAGCATCCAGGTTCCGCTATTGGTTATTGACCGGAGATGTGTCTTGGTCATGTCTACATAGTTCTCGAACCCGTAGGTCCGCACGCTTAACATTCGATGACGATTTGTAATATGAGTTGTGTGATTTGATGTACCGAAGGTTGTTCGGAGTCTCAGATGAGATCACGGACATGATGAGGAGTCTCGAAATGGTCGAGACGTAAAGATCGATATATTGGAAGGCTATATTCGGACATCGGAAAGGTTGCGAGTGATTCGGGTATTTTTCTGAGTACCGGAGAGTTACGGGAATTCGCCGGGGGAAGTAGTGGGCCTTAATGGGCCATACAAGAAAGGAGAGAAGGGCCTCAAGCGGTGGCCGCCCCCCCCCCCCCCCCATGGCAAGTCCAAATTGTACTAGGGAGGGGGCGGTGCCCCCCTCTCTTTCCTTCTGCCTCTCCTACTCCTTCCCTCTCTCCCCTGTTGGAAAAGGAAGGGGACTCCAACTAGGATTGGGAATCCTAGTTGGACTCCCCCTATAGGCACGCCCCTCCTAGGCCGGCCTCCTCTTCCTCCCTCCTTTATATACATGGCCAGGGGGCACCCCGATAGCACAACAGACAATCTCTTAGCCGTGGGCGAAGCCCTGCGCCGGTAACTTCATCATCACCGTCACCACGCTGTCATGCTGATGGAACTCTCCCTCGACCTCAACTGGATCAAGAGTTCGAGGGACGTCACCGAGCTGAACGTGTGCAGATCGCGGAGGTGCCGTGCGTTCGGTACTTGGATCGGTTGGATCGCGAAGACGTTCGACTACATCAACCGCGTTACTAAAACGCTTCCGCTTTTGGTCTACGAGGGTATGTGGACACACTCTCCCGCTCGTTGCTATGCATCACCTAGATGGATCTTGCGTGTGCATAGGAATTTTTTTGAAATTACTACATTCCCCAACAATATGCACGAGTAGAACACAAAGAGTTGTGGGCGATAATAGTCATACTGGTTACCACCAATGTCTTACTTTGATTCGGCGGTATTGTTGGATGAAGCGGCCCGGACCAACATTACATGACCACGTTCATGAGACCGGTTCTACCGACGTGCTTTGCACACAGGTGGCTAGCGGGTGTCTTTTTCTCCAACTTTAGTTGAATCGAGTTTTACTATGGTTGGTCCTTGTTGAAGGTTAAAACAACACACTTGACGAAAAACCGTTGTGGTTTTGATGCGTAGGTAAGAACAGTTCTTGCTAGAAGCTCGTAGCAGCCACGTAAAACTTGCAACGACAAAGTAGAGGACGTCTAACTTGTTTTTTCAGGGCAAGTTGTGATGTGATATGGTCAATACATGATGAGATATAAATTGTTGTATGAGATGATCATGTTTTGTAAAAGTTATCGACAAGTGGCAAGAGCCTTATGGTTGTCGCTTTATTGTATGAAATGCAATCGCCATGTAATTGCTTTACTTTATCACTAAGCGGCAGCGATAGTCGTGGAAGCAACACTTGGCGAGACGATAACGACGCTATGATGGAGATCAAGGTGTCAAGCCGGTGACGATGGAGATCATGACGGTGCTTTGGAGATGGAGATCAAAGGCACAAGATGAGGATGGCCATATCATGTCACATATTTTGATTGCATGTGATGTTTATCCTTTATGCATCTTATTTTGTTTAGTACGGCGGTAACATTATAAGATGATTCCTCACTAAATTTCAAGGTATAAGTGTTCTCCCTGAGTATGCACCGTTGCTACAGTTCGTCGTGCCGAGACACCACGTGATGATCGGGTGTGATAAGCTCTACGTTCACATACAACGGGTGCAAGCCAGTTTTGCATGTGCAGAATACTCGGGTTAAACTTGACGAGCCTAGCATATGCAGATATGGCCTCGGAACACTGAGACCGAAAGGTCGAACGTGAATCATATAGTAGATATGATCAACATAGAGATGTTCACCATTGAAAACTACTCCATCTCACATGATAATCGGACATGGTTTAGTTGATATGGATCACGTGATCATTTAGATGACTAGAGGGATGTCTATCTAAGTGGGAGTTCTTAAGTAATATGATTAATTGAACTTAAATTTATCTTGAACTTAGTCCTGATAGTATTTGCATATCTATGTTGTAGATCAATAGCTCGTGTATAGCTCCCCTGTTTTATTTTGATTTGTTCCTAGAGAAAACTAAGTTGAAAGATGATAGCAGCAATGATGCGGACTGGGTCCGTGATCTGAGGATTATCCTTATTGCTACATAGAAGAATTATGTACTTGATGCACCGTAGGTGACAGACCTATTGCAAGAGCAGATGCAGACGTTATGAACGTCTGACAAGCTTGGTATGATGACTACTTGATAGTTTAGTGCACCATGCTTTACATCTAAGAACCGGGACTTCAAAAATGTTTTGAACGCCATGGAGAATATGAGATGTTACAAGAGCTAAAAATGATATTTTAGACTCATGCCTGTGTTAAGAGGTATGAGACCTCTGACAAGTACTTTTCCTACAAGATGGAGGAGAATAGCTCAGCTATGAGCATGTGCTCAGAATGTCTGGGTACTACAATCGCTTGAATCAAGTAGGAGTTAATCTTCCAGATTAGATAGTGATTGACAGAGTTATCTAGTCACTATCACCAAGTTACTAGAACTTCGTGATGAACTATAATATGCAAGGGATGATGAAAATGATTCCCGAGCTCTTCGCGATGCTAAAATCGGCGAAGGTAGAAATCAAGAAAGAGCATCAAGTGTTGATGGTTAACAAGACCACTAGTTTCAAGAAAATGGGAAAAGGAAAAGAAAGGGAACTTCAATAAAGAATGGCAAGCAAGTTGCCACTCACGTGAAGAAACCCAAAGCTAGACCTAAGCCTGAAACTGAGTGCTTCTACTGCAAAGGGAATGGTCACTAGAAGCGGAACTACCCCAAATACTTGGCGGATAAGAAGGATGGAAAAGTGAACAAAGGTATATTTGATATACATGTTATTGATGTGTACTAGTGTTCATAGTAACCCCAGGGTATTTGATACTGGTTCAGTTGCTAAGATTAGTAGCTCTAAACAGGAGTTGCAAAATGGACAGAGACTAGTTAAGGGCAAGGTGACGATGTGTGTTGGAAGTAATTCCAAGGTTGATAAGATCACCATGGCATACTCCCTCTACCTTCGGGATTAGTATTGGACCTAAATAAATGTTATTTGGTGTTTGCGTTGACCATGAATGGATCATGTTTATTGCGATACGGTTATTCGTTTAAGTCAGAGAATAATTGTTGTTCTATTTACATGAATAAAACCTTCTATGGTCTTACATCCAATGTAAATGGTTTATTGAATCTCGATCGTAGTAATACACATATTCATAATATTGATGCCAAAAGATACAAAGTTAATGATGATAGTGCAGCTTATTTGTGGCACTGCCGTTTAGGTCATATTGGTGTAAAGCGCATGAATAAACTCCAAGCAGATGGGCTTTTGGAATTACCTGATTATGAATCATTTGATACTTTCTAACCATGCCTCATGGGCAAGATGACTAGAACTCCGTTCTCCGGAACAATGGAGCGAGCCAACGACTTGTTGGAAATAATACATACCGATGTATGTGGTCCAATGAGTGTTGAGGCTCGCGGCAGGTATCATTATTTTCTGACCTTCACAGATGATTTGAGCAGATATGAGTATATCTACTTAATGAAACACAAGTCTAAAACGTTTGAAAAGTTCAAAGAATTTCAGAATGAAGTGGAGAATCATCGGAACAAGAAAATAAAGTTTCGACAATCTGATCGTAGAGGTGAATATTTGAGTTACGAGTTTGGCTTTCATTTAAAACAATGTGGAATAGTTTCACAACTCACGCCACCTGGAACAGCACAGCGTAATGGTGTGTCTGAACGTCATAACTGTACTTTATTAGATATGGTGCGATCTATGATGTCTCTTACCGATTTACCATTATCGTTTTGGGGTTATTCATTAGAGACACCTGCATTCACCTTAAATAGGGCACCATCTAAATCCGTTGAGACGACACCGTATGAACTATGGTTTGGCAAGAAACCTAATCTGTCATTTATTAAAGTTTGGGGTTGCGATGCTTATGTGAATAAACTTCAACCTGATAAGCTCGAACCGAAATCAGAGAAGTGCATCTTCATAGGATATCCAAAAGAAACTGTTGGGTACACCTTCTATCACAGATCCGAAGGCAAGACATTTTTTGCTAAGAACGGATCCTTTCTAGAGAAGGAGTTTCTCTCGAAAGAAGTGAGTGGGAGGAAAGTAGAACTTGATGAGGTAGTTGTACCTTCTCTCGAATTGGAATATGATTCACCACAGGAATCAGTTCCAGTGATGCCAACACCAATTAGTGAGGAAGTTAATGATGATGATCATGAAACTTCAGATCAAGTTACTACCAAACCTCGTAGGTCAACCAAAGTACAATCCGCACCATAGTGGTGCAATAGTCCTGTTCTCGAAGCCATGTTACTAGACCATGACGAACCTACGAACTATGAGGAAGCGATGATGAGCCCAGATTCCGCGAAATGGCTTGAAACCATGAAATCTGAGATAGGATCCATGTATGAGAACAAAGTATGGACTTTGGTTGACTTGCCCGCTGATCGGCAAGTCACTGAGAATAAATGGATTTTCAAGAGGAAGACGGACGCTGATGGTAGTGTTACTATCTACAAAGCTTGAATTGTCGCAAAAAGGTTTTTCGACAAGTTCAAGGTGTTGACTACAATGAGATTTTCTCACTCGTATCAATGCTTAAGCCTGTCCGAATCATGTTAGCAATTGCCGCATTTTATGAAATCTGGCAAATGGATGTCAAAACTGCATTCCTTAATGGATTTATTAAAGAGGAGTTGTATATGATGCAACCAGAAGGTTTTGTCGATCCTAAACGTGCTAACAAAGTGTGCAAGCTCGAGCAATCCATTTATGGACTAGTGCAAGCATCTCAGAGTTGGAATATACGCTTTGATGAGTTGATCAAAGCATATAGTTTTATACAGACTAGCGGTGAAGCCTGTATTTACAAGAAAGTGAGTGGGAGCACCACAGCCTTTCTGATAAGTATATGTGAATGACATATTGTTGATCGGAAATGATGTAGAAATTTCTGGAAAGCATAAAGGAGTGTTTGAAATGAGTTTTTCAAAGAAAGACCTCGGTGAAGCTACTTACATATTGGGCATCAAAATCTATAAAGATAGATCAAGACGCTTGATAAGACTTTCGATGAGTACATACCTTGATAAGATTTTGAAGGAGTTCAAAATGGATCAGTCAAAGAAGGAGTTCTTGCCTGAGTTGTAAGGTGTGAAGTTGAGTAAGACTCAAAACCTGACCACGGCAGAAGATAGAGAGAGAATGAAAGTCATTCACTATGCCTCAGCTATAGGTTCTATAAAGTATGCCATGTTGTATACCAGATCTATTGTGTACCTTTCCATGATTTTGGCAAAGGGGTACAATAGTGATCCAGGAGTAGATCACTGGACAGTGGTCAAAATTATCCTTAGAGGACTAAGGAAATATTTCTCGGTTATGGAGGTGATAAAGAGTTTATCATAAAGAGTTACGTTGATGCAAGCTTTAACACCGATATGGATGACTCTGGGTCACAATCTGGATACATATTAAAAGTGGGAGCAATTAGCTAGAGTATCTCCATGCAGAGCATTGTAGACATAGAAAATTTTAAAATACATACGGATCTGAATGTGGCAGACCCGTTGACTAAACTTCTCTCACAAGCAAAACATGATCACACCTTAGTACTCTTTGGGTGTTAATCACATGGCGATGTGAACTAGATTATTGACTCTAGTAAACCCTTTGGGTGTTGGTCACATGGCGATGTGAACTATGAGTGTTAATCACATGGTGATATGAACTATTGGTGTTTGAATCACATGGCGATGTGAACTATATTATTGACTCTAGTGCAAGTGGGAGACTGAAGGAAATATGCTCTAGAGGCAATAATAAAGCTGTTATTTATATTTCCTTATATCATGATAAATGTTTATTATTCATGCTAGAATTGTATTAACCGGAAACTTAGTACATGTGTGAATACATAGACAAAACAGAGTTTCCCTAGTATGCCTCTAATTGACTAGCTCGTTGATCAAAGATGGTTATGTTTCCTGACCATAGACATGTGTTGTCATTTGAGGAACGGGATCACATCATTAGAGAATGATGTGATGGACAAGACCCATCCGTTAGCTTAGCATAATGATCGTTTAGTTTTATTGTTATTGCTTTCTTCATGACTTATACATGTTCATCTAACTATGAGATTATGCAACTCCCAAATATCGGAGGAACACCTTGTGTGCTATCAAATGTCACGACGTAACTGGGTGATTATAAAGATGCTCTACGGGTGTCTCCTAAGGTGTTTGTTGAGTTAGCATAGATCAAGATTAGGATTTGTCACTCCGTGTATTGGAGAGGTATCTCTGGGCCCTCTCGGTAATGCACGTCACTATAAGCCTTGCAAGCAATGTTACTAATGAGTTAGTTGCGAGATGAAGCATTACGGAACGAGTAAAGAGACTTGCCGGTAACGAGATTGAACTAGGTATGATGATACCGACGATCGAATCTCGGGCAAGTAACATACAGATGACAAAGGGAATAACGTATGTTGTTATTGCGGTTTGACCGATAAAGATCTTCGTAGAATATGTAGGAACCAATATGAGCTTCGTAGGGTCCGCACGCATAACGTTCGATGACGATTTGTATTATGAGTTATGTGTTTTGGTGACCGAAGTTTGTTCGGAGTCCCGGATGAGATCACGGACATGACGAGGAGTCTAGAAATGGTCGAGAGGTAAAGATTGATATATCGGAAGCTAGTATTCGGACACCGGAAGGGTTCCGGAGTGTATCGGGTACATACCAGAGTACCGGAGGGGTTACCGGAACCCCATGGGGAAAGATATGGGCCATATGGGCCACAGGAGGGAGGCTAACCAGCCCACAAGGGGCTGGTGCGCCCCCACAAGGGAGAAGGCTGAATTGGACTAGGGAAGGGGGCGCCACCCCCCTTTCCTTCTCCTACTCCCTCTCCTTCCCCCCTTTCCCCCTATGGAAGAAGGAAAAAAGGGGGGGCGAATCCTACTAGGATTGGAGTCCTAGTAGGACTCCCCTCTCCCTGGCGCGCCCCTTGGTGGCTGACCTCCTCGTCCCCTCCTCTATATACGGGGGCAGGGGGCACCCCAAAGCACAACAGTTGTTTCTTAGCCGTGTGTGGTGCCCCCTCCACAGTTTACCACCTCGGTCATATTGTCTGAGCCGCTTCATCCAACAATACCACTAAATCAAAGCATGACATGTTGGTAAGCAGTATGACTATTATTGCTCACAACTCTTTGTGTTCTACTCGTGCATATAACATCTACGTATAGACCTGGCTCTGATACCACTATTGGGGAATGCAGTAATTTCAAAAAAATTCCTACGCACACGCAAGATCTATCATGGTGATGCATAGCAACGAGAGGGCAGAGTGTAGTCCACATACCCATGTAGACCGAAAGCGGAAGCGTTTAGTAACGCGGTTGATGTAGTCAAACGTCTTCGCGATCCAACCGATCCAAGTACCGAACGCACGGCACCTCCGTGATCTGCATACGTTCAGCTCGGTGACATCCCTCGAACTCTTGATCCAGTTGAGGCCGAGGGAGAGTTTCGTCAGCACGACAGCGTGGTGACGGTGATGATGAAGTTACCGGCGCAGGGCTTCGCCTAAGCACTACGACAATATGACCGAGGTGTTGCACTGTGGAAGGGGGCACCGCACATGGCTAAGAGATTGTCCGTTGTGTCTTTGGGGTGCCCCTGCCCCCGTATATAAAGGAGGGGAGGAGGAGGAGGCCGGCCTAGGAGGAGGCGTGCGCCAAGGGGGGGCAATCCTACTCCAAGTAGGTTTGCCCCCCCCCCCACCCATTCCTATTCCTACTAGGAGAAGGAGGAAAGAGGAGGAGGGGAGAAGGAAAGAGGGAGCGGGCCCCCAAACCCTAAACCAATTCGGTTTGGGCCTAGAGGGGTGCACCCCACACCTTGCTTGCCGCCCTCTTTCTGCACTAGGGCCCAATAAGGCCCATAGACTCCCCGGGGGGTTCCGGTAATCTCCTGGTACTCCAAAAAATACCCGAGACACTTTGGAACCTTTCCGGTATCCGAATATAACCTTCCAATATATAAATCTTTATTTCTCGACCATTTTGAGAATCCTCGTCATGTCCGTGATCTCATCCGGGACTCCGAACAACCTTCGGTACATCAAATCACATCACTCATAATATAAATTGTCATCGAACGTTAAGTGTGCGGACCCTACGGGTTGGAGAACTATGTAGACATGACCGAGACACATCTCTGGTCAATAACCAATAGCGGAACCTGGATGCTCATAATTGCTCCTACATATTCTACGAAGATCTTTATCGGTCAAACCACATAACAACATACGTTGTTCCCTTTGTCATCGGTATGTTACTTCCCCAGGATTCGATCGTCGGTATCTCAATACCTAGTTCAATCTCGTTAACGGCAAGTCTCTTTACTCGTTCCGTAATGCATCATCCCTTAACTAACTCATTGGTCACATTGCTTGCAAGGCTTATAGTGATGTGCATTACCGAGAGGGCCCAGAGATACATCATCCCGTAACTAATTCTAGCATGAATAATAAACATTTATCATGAAATAAGGAAATAAATAATAACTTTATTATTGCCTCTAGGGCATATTTCCTTCAGTCTCCCACTTGCACTAGAGTCAGTAATCTAGTTCACATCGCCGTGTGATTTAACACCAATAGTCCACATCACCATGTGATTAACACCCACAGTTCACATCGTCATGTGACCAACACCCAAAGGGTTTACTAGAGTCAATAATCTAGTTAATGTCGCTATGTGATTAACACCGAAAAAGTATTTAAGGTGTGATCATGTTTTTCTTGTGAGAGAAGTTTAGTCAACGGGTCTGCCACATTCAGAGCCGTATGTATTTTGCAAATATTCTATGTCTACAATACTCTGCACAGAGCTACTCTAGCTAATTTCTCCCACCTTCAATATGTATCCAGATTGATACTTAGAGTCATCCGGATCAGTGTCAAAACTTGCATCGATGTAACCCTTTACGACGAACCTTTTGTCACCTCCATAACCGAGAAACATATCCTTATACCACTAAGGATAATTTTGACCGTTGTCAAGTGATCCACTCCTGGATCACTATTGTACCCTCTTGCCAAACTCATGGTGAGGTACACAATAGGTCGGGTACACAGCATGACATACTTTATAGAACCTATGACTGAGGCATAGGGAATGACTTTTCATTCTATTTCTATTTTCTGTCGTGGTCGGGTTTTGAGTCTTTACTCAACATCACATCTTGCAATACAGGCAAGAACTCTTTATTTGATTGTTCCATTTTGAACTACTTCAAAATCTTGTCAAGGTATGTAGTCATTGAAAAAACTTATCAAGCGTCTTGATCTATCTCTATAGATCTTGATGCTCAATCGTAGTCAACACCTTGAACTTGTCGAAAACCTTTTGCGACAATTCGATCTTTATAGATAGTAACACTACCATCAGCGTCGGTCTTCCTCTTG
Source organism: Triticum aestivum (assembly GCF_018294505.1). Classification (NCBI taxonomy): domain Eukaryota; kingdom Viridiplantae; phylum Streptophyta; class Magnoliopsida; order Poales; family Poaceae; genus Triticum; species Triticum aestivum. The sequence continues at coordinate 94,310,949 of NC_057802.1, forward strand.
AAAATCCATTTATTCTCAATGGCTCGCCGATCATCGGGCAAGTCCACCAAAGTCCATACTTTGTACATGGATCCCATCTCAGATTTTATGGCCTCAAGCCATTTTGCGGAATCTGGGCTCACCATCGCTTCCTCATAGTTCGTAGGTTTGTCATGGTCTAGTAACATGACTTCCAGAATAGGATTACCGTACCACTCTGGCGTGGAACGTACTCTGGTTGACTTACGAGGTTCGGTAGCAACTTGATCTGAAGTTTCATGATCATGATCATTAGCTTCCTCACTAATTGGTGTAGGAATCACTGGAACTAATTTCTGTGATGAACTACTTTCCAATTTCTACTTTCCTCCCACTCACTTCTTTTGAGAGGAACTCCTTCTCTAGAAAGGATCCATTCTGCGCAACGAATATCTTGCCTTTGGGTCCGTGATAGAAGGTGTACCCAACATGTTTCCTTTGGGTATGCTATGAAGACACATTTCTCTGATTTGGGTTCGAGCTTATCAGGTTGAAGCTTTTTCACATAAGCATTGCAGCCCCAAACTTTAAGAAACGACAACTTGGGTTTCTTGCCAAACCACAGTTCATATGGCGTCGTCTCAACAGATTTAGATGGTGCCCTATTTAACGTGAATGCAGTTGTCTCTAATGCATAACCCCAAACCGTTAGTGGTAAATCGGTAAGAGACATCATAGATCGCACCATATCTAATAAAGTACGGTTATGACGTTCGGACACACCATTATGCTGTGGTGTTCCAGGTGGCGTGAGTTGCGAAACTATTCCACATTGTTTCAAATGAAGACAAAACTCGTAACTCAAATATTCGTCTTCGCGATCAGATCGTAGAAACCTTATTTTCTTGTTACGATGATTTTCCTCTTCACTCTGAAATTCTTTGAACTTTTCAAATGTTTCAGACTTATGTTTCATTAAGTAGATATACCCATATCTGCTTAAATCATTTGTGAAGGTCAGAAAATAATGATACCCGCCACGAGCCTCAACACTCATCGAATCACATACATTAGTATGTATTATTTCCAATAAGTTGGTGGCTCGCTCCATTGTTCCGGAGAACGGAGTCTTAGTCATCTTGCCCATGAGGCATGGTTCGCAAGCATCAAGTGATTTCAAAAACCCATCAGCATGGAGCTTCTTCATGCGCTTTACACCAACATGACCTGAATGGCAGTGCCACAAATATGCTGCACTATCATTACCAACTTTGCATCTTTTGGCATCAATATTATGAATATGTGTATCAACACGATCGAGATTCAATAAACCATTTATTTTGAGTGTATGACCGTAGAAGGTTTTATTCATGTAAATAGAACAACAATTATTCTTTGACTTAAATGAATAACCCTATTGCAATAAACATGAGCCGATCATATTCATGCTCAACGCAAACACCAAATAACATTTATTTCAGGTTCAATAATAATCTCGAAAGTAAAGGGAGTGTGCAATGGTGATCTTATCAACCTTGGAATCACTTCCAACACACATCATCACCTCGCCCTTAAATAGTCTCTGTTTATTTTGCAACTCCCGTTTTGAGTTACTACTCTTAGCAACTGAACCAGTATCAAATACCGAGGGGTTGCTATAAACACTAGTAAAGTACACATCAATAACATGTATATCAAATATACCTTTGTTCACTTTGCCATCCTTCTTATCCGCCAAGTATCTAGGGGCAGTTCCGCTTCCAGTGACCATCTCCTTTGTAGTAGAAGCACTTAGTTTCAGGCTTGGGTCTAGCTTTGGGCTTCTTCATGGGAGTGGCAACTTGCTTGCCATTCATCTTGAAGTTCCCTTTCTTCCCTTGCCCTTTTACTTGAAACTAGTGGTCTTGTCAACCATCAACACTTGATGTTATTTCTTGATTTCTACCTTCGCTGATTTCAGCATTGTGAAGAGCTCGGGAATTACTTTCGTCATCCCTTGCATATTATAGTTCATCACGAAGTTCTAGTAACTTGGTGATAGTGACTAGAGAACTTTGTCAATTACTATCTTACCTGGAAGATTAACTCCCACTTGATTCAAGCAATTGTAGTACCCAGACAATCTGAGCACATGCTCACTGGTTGAGCTATTCTCCTCCATCTTATACGCAAAGTACTGTCAGAGGTCTCATACCTCTCGACACGGGCATGCGTATGAAATACCAATTTCAACTCCTGGAACATTTTATATGCTCCATGGCGTTCAAAACATTTTTGAAGTCCCGGTTCTAAGCCGTAAAGCATGGTGCACCAAACTATCAAGTAGTCATCATACCGAGCTTTATCAAACATTCATAACGTCTGTATCTGCTCCTGCAATAGGTCTGTCACCTAGCTGTGCATCAAGGACATAATTATTCTGTGCAGCAATGAGGATAATCCTCAGATCACGGACCTAGTCCGCATCATTGCTACTATCATCTTTCAACATAGTTTTTCTCTAGGAATATATCAAAAATAAATGGGGAGCTACATCGCGAGCTATTGATCTACAACAACATAGACATGCAAAATACTATTAGGTACTAAGTTCATGATAAATTGAAGTTCAATTAATCATATTACTTAAGAACTCCCACTTAGATAAACATCCCTCTTATCATCTAAGTGATCACGTGATCCATATCAAGTAAACCATGTCCGATAATCATGTGAGATGGAGTAGTTTTCAATGGTGAACATGACTATGTTGATCATATCTACTATATGATTCACGCTCCACCTTTCGGTCCCAGTGTTTCGAGGCCATATCTGCATATGCTAGGCTCGTCAAGTTTAACCCGAGTATTCTGCATGTGTAAAACTGACTTGCACCCGTTTTATGTGAACGTAGAGCTTATCACACCCGATCATCACGTGGTGTCTCGGCACGACGAACTGTAGCAACGATGCATACTCAGGGAGAACACTTATACCTTGAATAGTGGGAGATCATCTTACAATGCTACCGTCGAACTAAGCAAAAAAAGATGCATAAAGGATAAACATCACATGCAATCAATATAAGTGATATGATATGGCCATCATCATCTTGTGCCTTTGATCTCCATCTCCAAAGCACCGTCATGATCACCATCGTCACCGGCTTGACACCTTGATCTCCATCGAAGCATCGTTGTCGTCTCGCCAACTATTGCTTCTACGACTATCGCTACCGCTTAGTGATAAAGTAAAGCAATTACATGGCGATTGCATTTCATACAATAAAGCGACAACCATATGGCTCCTGCCAGTTGCCGATAACTCTGTTACAAAATATGATCATCTCATACAATAAAATTTGGCATCATGTATTGACCATATCACATCACAACATGCCCTGCAAAAACAAGTTAGACGACCTCTACTTTGTTGTTGCAAGTTTTACGTGGCTGCTACGGGCTGAGCAAGAACCGTTCTTACCTACGCATCAAAACCACAACGATTTTTCGTCAAGTGTGCTGTTTTAACCTTCAACAAGGACCGGGTGTAGTCACACTCGATTCAACTAAAGTTGGAGAAACTGACACCCACTAGCCACCTGTGTGTGAAGCACGTCGGTAGAACCAGTCTCGCGTAAGCGTACGCGTAATGTCGGTCTGAACCGCTTCATCCAACAATACTGCCGAATCAAAGCATGACATGCTGGTAAGCAGTATGACTATTATCGCCCACAACTCTTTGTGTTCTACTAGTGCATATGACATCTACGCATAGACTTGGCTCTGATACCACTATTGGGGAACACATCAATTTCAAAAAAATTCCTACGCACACGCAAGATCTATCATGGTGATGCATAGCACCAGAGAGGGGAGAGTGTAGTCCATGTACCCTCGTAGACCGAAAGCGGAAGCGTTTAATAACATGGTTGATGTAGTCGGACGTCTTCGCGATCCAACCGATCCAAGTACCGAACGCACGGCACCTCCGCGATCTGCACACATTCAGCTCGGTGACATCCCTTGAATTCTTGATCCTGTTGAGGCCGAGGGAGAGTTTTGTCAGCACAACAGCATGGTGATGGTGATGATGAGGTTACCAGCTGTGACGCCCCCGATTTGACCGTACACTAATCATACACGCAAACGTGTACGATCATGATCAGGGACTCACGGGAAGATATCACAATACAACTCTAAAAATAAAATAAGTCATACAAGCATCATAATACAAGCCAGGGGCCTCGAGGGCTCGAATACAAGTGCTCGATCATAGACGAGTCAGCGGAAGCAATAATATCTGAGTACAGACATAAGTTAAACAAGTTTGCCAAGACAAGGGATCAGAAGCAATGCTCTGATTAGGGATGGATAAGCTGAATAGACTTAGGGATACAACCGATCAAGGCATTGATTGGTCAAGAACCAGCTCATATCCAAATGACGTCTGAGCCGGAAGAATGAATTCTAGGATCTGATTGAGGATTGCGAGCATTCGCAACAAATTGAATCAACAGACTCAAAATGACGGCGCCTAAGGATATTAACGAATATTGCCAGACATATGGAAAGCATCCATCATGCAAGCAGACAAGTATTGCAGAGCAATAAGCTACTAAGGATTTTTGGAGGATCGAATAGTATTTCGAAGACCATTGTGAAACACATGAACAACTGGGGGATGAGCAGATACTCGATAAGTGCGAGAATTATCCGTAGGGGTATTCAGGTGACAAAGAACAGCAAGGCAGTAAGCTCAAAGGATTATCGAAACAACGACGAGTATTTTGGGGTATCTGCAATAACAAGACCAACTGGGGATGAATGTAAGAACAACAACTGCAAGTAGTTATCCATAAGGGTTGACGGTGGAAGGGGAATTGCAAACGCGATGAACACAAGTTCTCGGGTTAACAGCGGAGAGTATCTTACGGGTCTTCACGTGCAGCAGATGATCATCAGCAATAAGGGGCTCTCCGGGTGAAAGTGATAACGAGATCCTAATGTTAGATTTAGCAAAATTCATTTAACCCGAATAGAAGAGATGTCAGAGTCCCAGAGTATATGTTGAGGAATAAAAGATCCTACTACCACCCAATGGTGACATGGGCCCGTAAGCCACACAGTCATGTTATTAAAAGTTTTTCAATGACTAGACTCGACTTCGGCCAAGGAGTTGGAAAGGGAGATTCCTACACGCAGTCGGCTCTGATACCAACTTGTGACGCCCCCGATTTGACCGTACACTAATCATACACGCAAACCTGTACGATCATGATCAGGGACTCACGGGAAGATATCACAACACAACTCTAAAAATAAAATAAGTCATACAAGCATCATAATACAAGCCAGGGGCCTCGAGGGCTCGAATACAAGTGCTCGATCATAGACGAGTTAGCGGAAGCAATAATAACTGAGTACAGACATAAGTTAAACAAGTTTGCCTTAAGAAGGCTAGCACAAAAGTAGCAACGATCGAAAAGGCAAGGCCTCCTGCCTGGGACCTCCTAACTACTCCTCGAAGCCGAACTCCACGTAGAATCATCCTCGGGATCTCTAGCTCCTGGACTCCAGCATCTGGTTGCGACAATCAGGTATAGAAAGGGGAAAAGAGGGAGAAAAGCAACCGTGAGTACTCATCCAAAGTACTCGCAAGCAAGGAGCTACACTACATATGCATGGGTATATGTGTAAAGGGCCATATCGGTGGACTGAACTGCAGAATGCCAGAATGAGAGGGGGATAGCTAATCCTGTCGAAGACTACGCTTCTGGCCACCTCCATCTTGCAACATGTAGAAGAGAGTAGATGGTAAGTTCAGCAAGTAGCATCGCATAGCATAATCCTACCCGGCGATCCCCTCCTCGTCGCCCTGTTAGAGAGCGATCACCGGGTTGTATCTGGCACTTGGAAGGGTGTATTTTATTAAGTATCCGGTTCTAGTTGTCATAAGGTCAAGGTACAACTCCGGGTTGTCCTTTTACCGAGGGACACGGCTATTCGAATAGATAAACTTCCCTGCAGGGGTGCACCACATAACCCAACACGCTCGATCCCATTTGGCCGGACACACTTTTCTGGGTCATGCCCGGCCGCGGAAGATCAACACGTTGCAGCCCCACCTAGGCTCAACAGAGAGGTCAACACGCCGGTCTAAATCCTATGCGCGCAGGGGTCTGGGCCCATCACCCATTGCACACCTGCACGTTGCGTACGCGGCCAGAAGCAGACCTAGCCTAGCAGGCGTTCCAGTCCAATCCGGCGCGCGCTGCTCCGTCGCTGACGTCAAGAAGAGCTTCGGCTGATACCACGACATCGAGTGCCCATAACTGTTCCCGCGTAGTTGGTTAGTGCGTATAGACCAAATGGCCAGACTCAGATCAAATACCAAGATCTCGTTAAGCGTGTTAAGTATCTGCGAACGCCGACCAGGGCCAGGCCCACCTCTCTCCTAAGTGGTCTCAACCTGCCCTGTCGCTCCGCCATAAAGTAACAGTCGGGGGCCGTCAGGAACCCAGGCCCACCTCTACCGGGATGGAGCCACCTGTCCTTTCAGCCCCCTCATCAGAATCACTTGCGGGTACTCAAGGAGCCGACCCGACTTTAGTCACCACATGTGTCATGTATATAAAGTATATAATATATACCCGTGATCACCTCCCGAAGTGATCACGGCCCAGTAGTATAGCATGGCAGATGGACAAGAGTGTAGGGCCACTGATGGAACACTAGCATCATATACTAAGCAGTAGGATAGTAGGTAAGGGTAACAACTGTAGCAACAATGACAGGCTATGCAACAGAATAGGATTAACCGAAATCAGTAACATGCTACACTACTCTAATGCAAGCAGTATAGAGAAGAATAGGCGATATCTGGTAGTCAAGGGGGGGGCTTGCCTGGTTGCTCTGGCAAGGAGGGGTCGTCAACACCGTAGTCGTACTGGGTAGCAGCGGCGTCGGTCTCGAGGTCTACCGGAGAATAAGAGGGGGGAAGAAATAGTAAATACGGAGCACACAAGACATCACAAAACATAACATGGCAATAAGCGGTGCTAGGGTGACCTAACGCAGTGCTAGAAGATACTGGCGAAGGGGGAAAACATCCGGGAAGTTTTCCCGGTGTTTCGCGTTCTCGGGCAGGTGATCCGGAGGGGAAAAGTTGTGTGTTCTCTATGCTAGGGATGTGTGGCGGACGAACGGGCTACGTATTCGGATTCGTCTCGTCGTTCTGAGCAACTTTCATGTACAAAGTATTTTCATCCGAGTTACAGATTATTTTATATTATTTTTCAAAGTTTTATTCATTTTCTGAATTTAATTTAATTCGAAATAAAAGTGAATTGCTAGGTGCACCCAGCTCTGGGTACACATAAGTGTACCAGAGGGGCTGACATGTGGGTCCAAGGGGTCCCAGTTGACCAGTCAAACTTTGACTGGTCAACAGGGGGTGGGTCCCCCTTGTCATATACTATCTTACTAACCTAACAGATTAAATAGTCTAATTAGGTTATCAGTTTAACTAACACAGGTTAATTAAGTTAATTAACTCTTTAATTAATTAATAGCTTTTATTATTTAATCTTCTTTTTTTATATAAATGTTTTAGGGGCGTGGGCCCCCTTTGTCATAGGCCCCTGGGGGCTCAACGGGGCAGGTTAACGGGCGCGGGCGAGGCTGCCCATTTGGGCGCCCGCCCAGACCAGTGGAGGCGCCGAGGCGTCGTAGCCGGCGGCGAGGTGCGTCGGGCAGCAGGGGGCGAACGTCGGCGGCAGTTGATGCAGAAGGTGCAGGCCGCGCGTGAGAGGGGAGGAGGAGCAGGAAGGTCGCGCGGGTGCGAGCGGCGATGTCGCTTGGAGCACCGTCGACGGGGATGGCCACTCGCGGGTGATGACCGAGGCATGCGCGAGCGAGCGTGGACGTGCGCGAGGGGGGCGTGGCCCAGGCGGGCGGAGGCGACGACGCCGGCGGGCAGAGGCGGCCAGCGGGCACGCGTGGCGGATCCACTAGGGAGGAAGAAGGGAAGGGGAGCTCACAGTGCCCTGTAGTTGAGCGAGGCGTGCTCGGGGAGGAGTCGGGGACGACGGCGACGTGGTTTCGAGGTGGTAGGCCGGCGAGGAGGAGGAGGCAGGCGACGTGGTGGTGGCGACGACGGGCGACGGCATCGGTTCGGCGACGAGGCGAGGACGCAGCTTCAGGCGGGCGTCGTGCGAGGGAGAGGAGGGGCACGAAGGAGTCCGAGAGGGGCGGCGCCGGCTTGCACCGGACACGGGCGTGCGGGAGCAGGGGATCGAACAGGGGCGCCCCTCTCCCTGGCAAGATGCGTGTGTGTGTGTTGTGTGTGGCGGCGCTGGGTGGAGGGGAACGAGGGGAGAGATGGGGATCGTGGGGGGGTGCGGGGCTAGGGTTCGGTTCGGTGGGGGGCGTATGTGTAGGCCGGGGGTGGGCCGGCCTGGCTGGGAGATGGCCCAGTTGGGCCGGAGTCTTTTCTCTTTTCTGTTTTTACTCTTTTTTTGTTTATTATTCTTTTACTGTTTTTATTTTATTTCCCAATATATTTACTTTTTGTAAAATATGTAATTAACACCCAAATTGCATTACTAAATATACCTCTGCCACAATAACTTGGGCACCCAAACAAATTAGTTTAATATTTTATATATTACAAAAGGAATTTAATTATTGGTTTTAGCTACTGTTTATTTACTTTCGAGCATTCAGTTATTTTATAAAAGTGTGGTTTCTCCACCATAATTACCTATGCAATATTTGGTTCACTCCGAACATTTTAGTTTTAATATTTGAAAACTTTTATTGTTTGCTTGATTTTGAATCAGAATTTGAATCGGTTTCAAACTAACGCGAGATTAGTAACAGTAATCGAGGTGACGTGGGATCATTAGCAGAGGTTTGCTGTAGCTTGATTATCCGGGCGTCACAATTCTCCTCCACTACAAGAAATCTCGTCCCGAGATTTAGGAGCGGGAGTAAGGGGGAAGGGATTTGATTACGAAATTCTAACGAACCTTCTCGTTCTTGGTTGCTCTGCTCGAAGAGGTCGATCCATTACATTGATGTCTTCATTTCTCTGCTTCAGGTCATCATGATGAAGTTATCATTTTCTTCGGGAACTCCAACGTACTTATGAATAGGTAAGGGACAAATCGGCTACGACAGAATGCTTAAGAGGGAAACAATCTGGGGTTAACCCATGAATGAGCATAAGATTATCTCTCGAGTTGAACATATAAAATACATCGAGAGTAAGGTACGAAGGTATAATAAGAGGTTCCAAGCTGATAGGTAGTTGCTCAAAGTCTGAACCAGAGTGAGAAAGGGGTTCAGAGCAGCGAGAGTAAGTATTGCGTCTGATACCAAAATGGAGCACTAGGAAGGTGGCCCGTGAATTTAAATACGAAGCCAAGAGCGAGGAATAAGTTTGGAAACAGGGGGGTATAGGAGAGTCAGGTTTCGATCCTGTGGAACTTTGGGTTATGGGCCCACCAAGTGGGTTAAAAGTAGGAAGGGCGGAGACGTCTTGCATGATCATGCAAGCAAGGCATGTCAGAGGGTAGCCCGTCAATTAGGTCGGCAACAATATTGGTACCAAGGGCGAGGGACGAAGAGAACCATTTTCCTGCTCGTTGAACGAGGCGGGCCAATAGGCAAAGTTCTCGTCCATCGGTGGTTACCGGAATGCTATCAACAAAAGCAACAGGGTCTTACTGACAGGGTTGTACACCAAGGTGTTTACATAAGCAGAAGAACATTACTGCTTAGATCATATAGATCACCAGAAAGGTTAAACAAAACAATGGAAAGGAAAATGTGATCATCAGATTAAACAGAACAATGGAAAGGAAAATGTGTTTAAACACATATTTCAGGGGTATATCCTTCCCAAGGACAAGCAGATGATATCCATGACAGGATAGAAGGTAGAAAACCATTTAGGTAAGGGAAGAGAACTTTCCTGACATTACCCATACAACGGTGTTTGGATAATTGATAAGGAAAATTTAGCATTGTGCTTTAAATGTTCTTATTGAAAATAGGAGTACCACAGACATGCTTCGAGATAGCATTGACATGGTCATTGGGTAAAGATCAGAACTTGGATTCACAAAGGATCCTTCAACTCCTGATGGAAGAATCGCTAAGCTTGCTAAAAAGGAAACTATAACAATAGGTCCTACGGCCAGGTGTGCTAGGCATGACATCACCTTACCGGGTTATACTAAGACCAATGTTATAACTCTTGGAAATATGTTCCAACCACCATATCTGACCGAGGTTCAGATCCGATTGGTGTCAGGATACCTCAGACTTAGGATGCCTGAGAAGAAAGGTGCAACACAAATTGTTGAGGTGACATTGTATGATTCTCGGGAATTAAACCATGGAAGCGGGTTCCGAAACAAGAGTTCATCATTAAATCAAGGAGAGGTGAGGAGGTGACTGATTGACTCAGCGACAATCCATTGACATTTCCAAAAAGGATGGATTTCCACAACTATGTGAACAAGGAGATAACATTAGCCAGATCAAATGACTTAATGATGTATGCTGGAGGAAAACATACACAATTAAACATGGGTTGAAAGGTGCACTCGAAATATGGGTTGGGTTGCACGCCCAACATCGGAATGGCGATTGAGCAACCAACACACTAAATTGGATTTATTGTCCAATAACTCTGAAGCAATAGGGTTGCTAGAGATATTAAATTTGCACAACAGAGTTCACTCAACACGGGGACCAAGAAAAGAATGGTGATGGTGAGAAGCATCACTGTATCACAAATTCTTAAGAGGTGGTGTAATTCTCACAACATTGATGACATAAGAGATGGTAATGTTCCGAGTAAAGAAGAACAATTGCTGGATGGCAGGGAACTCAAGGTATAACACCAAACACGAACAAGCTGTGTTGGTGGGAAGGCAATAAAGTGGTCGATGATAATAAAATTCATCGAGGGCAAGGATGGTATTCTCATCATGAATTCAATTGATATCCAGGAAGGAGTCAACATATTGATGATGATCACGACAAATTTTGTCGAGAGGCTCCACGAAGATGTAATAGATCGGCGATGACATCAAGTCAAAGGAATGATGAAGCGAAAGGTTAATGGAACCAAGGGTACGACACAAACTCCAAAGCAATCTTGCTGTCCAAAGCAAAATGATACGATGAGGAAAGATCGACGTAAGCTTAGCTCATCGTCAAAAATTGTGCTCTGGGAAGGACCAGGTAGCACAGTTAAAATCGGCACAACAAGGATATAGACAAACATGCTAGGAATGACGTGATTGAGTTCAAACTCGTAAGTAATGAAGGTTACCAAGAGTTGCTTAATTGTGATGCGGACTCGAGTCAGTTATCGGTGTATTTGAGTGTTTAATAACTCAGAGCCCGTGAAAAATTGGAATCAATGAGAATGTAGCACTTGATGAAGAACTCATAAGAAGTTATGCAGTCCTGTGATAATCTTGAGATACCAGGGGGGTAATACTCGACGACAAATCAAAGTAGAGGTTGGAATGGGGTATTACTCTGCAGAAGACAAGTGCTTAAACTTGCACGAGAAATGGTATTTAAAGGAGAACATGGTCAGAAACCACGATCATAAATGATCGAACCATGGATACAAGATGAACTTATAACAAGGGGGTAATTATTTTTACAAGCAGCTTCCATGATAAGTTATACATCGTGTCCATGGGCATGAACGCAAGGTTCAAGGTCGACTCCCACTTCTTCAATGTATAACCTTCCATTCACTCCTCGCTTTGATAAAGGCATTAGTGTTGAAAGTTTTACCTGGTGAAATACCAGATGAGTATGACTCGTGAAAACTTCTGAGTTCACACATATTAAGGAAGGCATAGGTTCAACCCGTCAGGGTATCGTGGAAACATATACCACCAGCTTCAATAGTAAATACCACCAGCTCGAAACAGAGCATGGTTGAGAAAACAGAGGATACAATTTACCCAAGGCTTTATATATCCGTGGAAAGACTCACAAGGTTATTTGAATATGAAGGACACTGTCGGATAATAATCCAACAAGAGGTCCGGTGGTCTACAACGGAGCTGATGTGAGTATCGGTACTCTATCAAAGAAAGAAGCAATGCAAGTGCATCGGATTATAGAAACAACTGGCTAACTCAAAGCTTAAATGCAAGGAATTATGAATTCCAAGACAAAGGATCAGAAGCAATGCTCTGATTAGGGATGGATAAGCTGAATAGACTTAGGGATACAACCGATCAAGGCATTGATTGGTCAAGAACCAGCTCATATCCAAATGACGTCTGAGCCGGAAGAATGAATTCTAGGATCTGATTGAGGATTGCGAGCATTCGCAACAAATTGAATCAACAGACTCAAAATGACGGCGCCTAAGGATATTAACGAATATTGCCAGACATATGGAAAGCATCCATCATGCAAGCAGACAAGTATTGCAGAGCAATAAGCTACTAAGGATTTTTGGAGGATCGAATAGTATTTCGAAGACCATTGTGAAACACATGAACAACTGGGGGATGAGCAGATACTCGATAAGTGCGAGAATTATCCGTAGGGGTATTCAGGTGACAAAGAACAGCAAGGCAGTAAGCTCAAAGGATTATCGAAACAACGACGAGTATTTCAGGGTATCTTGCAATAACAAGACCAACTGGGGATGAATGTAAGAACAACAACTGCAAGTAGTTATCCATAAGGGTTGACGGTGGAAGGGGAATTGCAAACACGATGAACACAAGTTCTCGGGTTAACAGCGGAGAGTATCTTCAGGGTCTTCACGTGCAGCAGATGATCATCAGCAATAAGGGGCTCTCCGGGTGAAAGTGATAACGAGATCCTAATGTTAGATTTAGCAAAATTCATTTAACCCGAATAGAAGAGATGTCAGAGTCCCAGAGTATAGGTTGAGGAATAAAAGATCCTACTACCACCCAATGGTGACGTGGGCCCGTAAGCCACACAGTCATGTTATTAAAAGTTTTTCAATGACTAGACTCGACTTCGGCCAAGGAGTTGGAAAGGGAGATTCCTACAGGCAGTCGGCTCTGATACCAACTTGTGACGCCCCTGATTTGACCGTACACTAATCATACACGCAAACCTGTACGATCATGATCAGGGACTCACGGGAAGATATCACAACACAACTCTAAAAATAAAATAAGTCATACAAGCATCATAATACAAGCCAGGGGCCTCGAGGGCTCGAATACAAGTGCTCGATCATAGACGAGTCAGCGGAAGCAATAATATCTGAGTACAGACATAAGTTAAACAAGTTTGTCTTAAGAAGGCTAGCACAAAAGTAGCAACGATCGAAAAGGCAAGGCCTCCTGCCTGGGACCTCCTAACTACTCCTCGAAGCCGAACTCCATGTAGAATCATCCTCGGGATCTCTAGCTCCTGGACTCCAGCATCTGGTTGCGACAATCAGGTATAGAAAGGGGAAAAGAGGGAGAAAAGCAACCGCGAGTACTCATCCAAAGTACTCGCAAGCAAGGAGCTACACTACATATGCATGGGTATATGTGTAAAGGGCCATATCGGTGGACTGAACTGCAGAATGCCAGAATGAGAGGGGGATAGCTAATCCTGTCGAAGACTACGCTTCTGGCCACCTCCATCTTGCAACATGTAGAAGAGAGTAGATGGTAAGTTCAAAAAGTAGCATCGCATAGCATAATCCTACCCGGCGATCCCCTCCTCGTCGCCCTGTTAGAGAGCGATCACCGGGTTGTATCTGGCACTTGGAAGGGTGTATTTTATTAAGTATCCGGTTCTAGTTGTCATAAGGTCAAGGTACAACTCCGGGTCGTCCTTTTACCGAGGGACACGGCTATTCGAATAGATAAACTTCCCTGCAGGGGTGCACCACATAACCCAACACGCTCGATCCCATTTGGACGGACACACTTTTCTGGGTCATGCCCGGCCGCGGAAGATCAACACGTCGCAGCCCCACCTAGGCTCAACAGAGAGGTCAACACGCCGGTCTAAATCCTATGCATGCAGGGGTCTGGGCCCATCACCCGTTGCACACCTGCACGTTGCGTACGCGGCCGGAAGCAGACCTAGCCTAGCAGGCGTTCCAGTCCAATCCGGCGCGCGCCGCTCCGTCGCTGACGTCAAGAAGAGCTTCGGCTGATACCACGACGTCAAGTGCCCATAACTGTTCCCGCGTAGTTGGTTAGTGCGTATAGACCAAATGGCCAGACTCAGATCAAATACCAAGATCTCGTTAAGCGTGTTAAGTATCCGCGAACGCCGACCAGGGCCAGGCCCACCTCTCTCCTAAGTGGTCTCAACCTACCCTGTCGCTCCGCCATAAAGTAACAGTCGGGGGCCGTCAGGAACCCAGGCCCACCTCTACCGGGATGGAGCCACCTGTCCTTTCAGCCCCCTCATCAGAATCACTTGCGGGTACTCAAGGAGCCGACCCGACTTTAGTCACCACATGTGTCATGTATATAAATTATATAATATATACCCGTGATCACCTCCCGAAGTGATCACGGCCCAGTAGTATAGCATGGTAGACGAACAAGAGTGTAGGGCCACTGATGGAACACTAGCATCCTATACTAAGCAGTAGGATAGCAGGTAAGGGTAACAACTGTAGCAACAAAGACAGGCTATGCAACAGAATAGGATTAACCGAAATCAGTAACATGCTACACTACTCTAATGCAAGCAGTATAGAGAAGAATAGGCAATATCTGGTGGTCAAGGGGGGGCTTGCCTGGTTGCTCTGGCAAGGAGGGGTCGTCAACACCATAGTCGTACTGGGTAGCAGCGGCGTCGGTCTCGAGGTCTACCGGAGAATAAGAGGGGGGAAGAAATAGTAAATACGGAGCACACAAGACATCACAAAACATAACATGGCAATAAGCGGTGCTAGGGTGACCTAACGCAGTGCTAGAAGATAATGGCGAAGGGGGAAAACATCCGGGAAGTTTTCCCGGTGTTTCGCGTTCTCGGGCAGGTGATCCGGAGGGGGAAAGTTGTGTGTTCTCTATGCTAGGGATGTGTGGCGGACGAACGGGCTACGTATTCGGATTCGTCTCGTCGTTCTGAGCAACTTTCATGTACAAAGTATTTTCATCCGAGTTACAGATTATTTTATATTATTTTTCAAAGTTTTATTCATTTTCTGAATTTAATTTAATTCGAAATAAAAGTGAATTGCTAGGTGCACCCAGCTCTGGGTACACATAAGTGTACCAGAGGGGCTGACATGTGGGTCCAAGGGGTCCCAGTTGACCAGTCAAACTTTGACTGGTCAACAGGGGGTGGGTCCCCCTTGTCATATACTATCTTACTAACCTAACAGATTAAATAGTCTAATTAGGTTATCAGTTTAACTAACACAGGTTAATTAAGTTAATTAACTCTTTAATTAATTAATTAATTAATAGTTTTTTATTATTTAATCTTCTTTTTTTATATAAATGTTTCAGGGGCGTGGGCCCCCTTTGTCATAGGCCCCTGGGGGCTCAACGGGGTGGGTTAACGGGCGCGGGCGAGGCTGCCCATTTGGGCGCCCGCCCAGACCAGTGGAGGCGTCGGGGCGTCGTAGCCGGCGGCGAGGTGCGTCGGGCAGCAGGGGGGCGAACGTCGGCGGCAGTTGATGCAGAAGGTGCAGGCCGCGCGTGAGAGGGGAGGAGGAGCAGGAAGGTCGCGCAGGTGCGAGCGGCGATGTGGCTTGGAGCGCCGTCGACGGGGATGGCCACTCGCGGGTGATGACCGAGGCATGCGCGAGCGGGCATGGACGTGCGCGAGGGGGGGCGTGGCCCAGGCGGGCGGAGGCGACGACGCCGGCGGGCAGAGGCGGCCAGCGGGCACGCGTGGCGGATCCACTAGGGAGGAAGAAGGGAAGGGGAGCTCACAGCGCCCTGTAGTTGAGCGAGGCGTGCTCGGGGAGGAGTCGGGGACGACGGCGACGTGGTTTCGAGGTGGTAGGCCGGCGAGGAGGAGGAGGCAGGCCGGCGACGTGGTGGTGGCGACGACGGGCGACGGCATCGGGTCGGCGACGAGGCGAGGACGCAGCTTCAGGCGGGCGTCGTGCGAGGGAGAGGAGGGGCACGAAGGAGTCCGAGAGGGGCGGCGCCGGCGGCGGTTTGCACCGGGCACGGGCGTGCGGGAGCAGGGGATCGAACAGGGGCGCCCCTCTCCCTGGCAAGATGCGTGTGTGTGTGTGTGTTGTGTGTGGCGGCGCTGGGTGGAGGGGAACGAGGGGAGAGATGGGGATCGTGGGGGGTGCGGGGCTAGGGTTCGGTTCGGTGGGGGGGGTATGTGTAGGCCGGCGGTGGGCCGGCCTGGCTGGGAGATGGCCCAGTTGGGCCGGGGTCTTTTCTCTTTTCTGTTTTTACTCTTTTTTTGTTTATTATTCTTATACTGTTTTTATTTTATTTCCCAATATATTTATTTTTTTGTAAAATATGTAATTAACACCCAAATTGCATTACTAAATATACCTCTGCCACAATAACTTGGGCACCCAAACAAATTAGTTTAATATTTTATATATTACAAAAGGAATTTAATTATTGGTTTTAGCTACTGTTTATTTACTTTCGAGCA
Organism: Triticum aestivum; assembly: GCF_018294505.1. Lineage (NCBI taxonomy): Eukaryota > Viridiplantae > Streptophyta > Magnoliopsida > Poales > Poaceae > Triticum > Triticum aestivum. The sequence continues at coordinate 94,327,508 of NC_057802.1, forward strand.
TTTAGTTATTTTATAAAAGTGTGGTTTCTCCATCATAATTACCTATGCAATATTTGGTTCACTCCGAACATTTTAGTTTTAATATTTGAAAACTTTTATTGTTTGCTTGATTTTGAATCAGAATTTGAATCGGTTTCAAACTAACGCGAGTAATCGAGGTGACGTGGGATCATTAGCAGAGGTTTGCTGTAGCTTGATTATCCGGGCGTCACACCAGCGCAGGGCTTCGCCTAAGCACTACGACAATATGACCGAGGTGTTGAGCTGCGGAAGGGGGCACCGCACACGGCTAAGAGATTGTCTGTTGTGTCTTTGGGGTGCCCCCAGCCCCTGTATATAAAGGAGGGGAGGAGGAGGAGGCCGGCCTAGGAGAAGGCGCGCGCCAGGGGGGGGCAATCCTACTCCAAGTAGGTTTGCCCCCCCTTTCCTATTCCTACTAGGAGAAGGAGGAAAGAGGAGGAGGGGAGAAGGAAAGAGGGGCCGGCCCCCCAAACCCTAAACCAATTCGGTTTGGGCCTAGGGGGGCATGCCCCACACCTTGCTTGCAGCCCTCTTTCTCCACTAGGGCCCAATAATGCCCATAGACTCCCTGGGGGGTTCCGGTAACCTCCCGGTACTCCGAAAAATACCCGATACACTTCGGAACCTTTCCGGTGTCCGAATATAACCTTCCAATATATCAATCTTTATGTCTCGACCATTTAGAGACTCCTCGTCATGTCTGTGATCTCATCTGGGACTCCGAACAACCTTCGGTGCATCAAATCACATAACTCATAATACAAATCGTCATCGAACGTTAAGCGTGCGGACCCTACGGGTTCGAGAACTATGTAGACATGACTGAGACACATATCCAGTCAATAACCAATAGCGGAACCTGGATGCTCATATTGGCTCCTACATATTCTACGAAGATCTTTATCGATCAAACCGCATAACAACATACGTTGTTCCCTTTGTCATCGGTATGCTACTTGCCCGAGATTCGATCGTCGGTATCTCAATACCTAATTCAATCTTGTTACCGGCAAGTCTCTTTACTCGTTCCGTAATGCATCATCCTGTAACTAACTCATTAGTCACATTGCTTGCAAGGCTTATAGTGATGTGCATTACCGAGAGGGCCCAGAGATACCTCTCCGACAATCGGAGTGACAAATCCTAATCTCGATCTATGCCAACTCAACAAACACCATCGGAGACACCTGTAGAGCATCTTTATAATCACCCAGTTACGTTGTGACGTTTGATAGCTCACTAAGTGTTCCTCCGGTATTCGGGAGTTGCATAATCTCATAGTCAAAGGAACATGTATAAGTCATGAAGAAAGCAATAGCAATAAAACTCAACGATCATAATGTAAAGCTAACGGATGGGTCTTGTCAATCACATCATTCTCTAATGATGTGATCCCGTTCATAAAATGACAACTCATGTCTATGGCTAGGAAACTTAACCATCTTTGATTAATGAACTAGACAAGTAGAGGCATACTAGTGACACTCTGTTTGTCTCTGTATTCACACATGTACTATGTTTCCGATTAATACAATTCTAGCATGGATAATAAACATTTATCATGAAATAAGGAAATAAATAATAATTTTGTTATTGCCTCTAGGGCATATTTCCTTCATCTTGTGTGATCGTAGGATTTTTTTTGAAATTGCATGCTACGTTCCCCAACAGAAAGACCCATCCGTTAGCTTAGCAGTATGATCGTTTAGTTTTATTGCTATTGCTTTCTTCATGACTTATACATATTCCTCTAACTATGATATTATGCAACTCCCGAATACCGGTGGAACACTTTTGTGTGCTATCAAACGTCACAACGTAACTGGGTGATTATAGATGCTCTACAGGTGTCTACGAAGGTGTTTGTTGAGTTGGCATAGATCAAGATTAGGATTTGTCACTCCGTGTATCGGAGAGGTATCTCTGGGCCCTCTCGGTAATGCACATCACTATAAGCCTTGCAAGCAATGTAACTAATGAGTTAGTTGCGGGATGATGCATTATGGAACGAGTAAAGAGGCTTGCCGGTAATGAGATTGAACTAGGTATGATGATATCGACGATCGAATCTCGAGCAAGTAACATACCGACGACAAAGGGAATAACGTATGTTGTTATGCGGTTTAACCGATAAAGATCTTCGTAGAATATGTAGGAACCAATATGAACATCCAGGTTCTGCTATTGGTTATTGACCGGAGATGTGTCTCGGTCATGTCTACATAGTTCTCGAACCCGTAGGGTCCGCATGCTTAACGTTCGATGACGATTTGTATTATGAGTTATGTGTTTTGGTGACCGAAAGTTCTTCAGAGTCCCAGATGAGATCATGGACATGATGAGGAGTCTCGAAATGGTCGAGAGATAAAGATTGATATATTAGAAGGTTATATACGGACACCGGAATGGTTCCGATAAGGTTCGGGGATTTATCGGAGTACCGGGAGGCTATCGAAACCCCCCGGGAAAGTTAATGGGCCTATTGGGCCATAGTGGAGAGAGGGAGGCTGCCACAGGAGGTGGCACGCGCCCCTCCCCCAAGCCCAAACCGAATTGGACAAGGGGTGGGGGGCACGGCCCCCCTTTCCTTCTCCCTCTCCCCCTTTCCCCTTTCCCCTCTCCGTTGGTTGGAAGGAGGGGGCCGAATCCTACTTGGACTAGGAGTCCAAGTAGGACTCCCCCCTTGGCGCGCCCCCCTTGGGCCAGCCACCTCCTCCTCCCCTCCTTTATATACGTGGGCAGGGGGGCACCCCAAAGGCACAATAGTTGTTTCTTAGCCGTGTGCAGTGCCCCCCTCCACAGTTTACTCCTCCGATCGTAGCATCGTAGTGCTTAGGCGAAGCCCTGCGGGATCACATCACCAACACCGTCGCCACACTGTCGTGGTGAAGGAAATCTTCCTCGACCCTCTGCTGGGTCAAGAGCTCGAGGGACGTCATCGAGATGAACGTGTGCTGAACACGGAGGTGCTGTACATTTGGTACTTGGATCGGTTGGATCATGAAGATGTTCGACTACATGAAACGCGTTAACATAATGCTTCCACTTTCGGTCTACGAGGGTACGTGGACACACTCTCTTCGTCTCGTTGCTATGCATCTCCTAGATAGATCTTGCGTGATCGTTGGAATTTTTTTTGAAATTGCATGCCACGTTCCCCAGCAAGTTGAACCCAGCTAATTCTTTTTTATTTCAATATGCACACATAACCATGCACACATGTCACCTCATCAAGGGCCCATGAAACATGCATGGAAATTGTTTTCATTATATTATACTAGTTATATTTGATAACTTTTTAATCCAAGATAGTATATAATATGTATTTTTAGTTTTCTCGTATAGTATTAATCCAAATGTTTCAATCAACCAAATCTTAATAAAATATATTATAACATATTCCCACCACAACGCATTGGGTATCATCTAGTTACCCTAAAAGAAAAAAACAACTAAATCAAGCGATGAAAAAGACTACATATATCCTATATACCTAAGAGAGTGATCCCCACTAACTTATTTATCTCATCATACAAGTATGCCACATCACCACACAATTATAGATGGGATAGGCCCACCTCAAGATGCAACCATGCTTGGGAAAGACCCACCACCACATGCAACCACACATGGAAAATACTTTTCATTGTATTATTCTACTTATATCTAATAAATACTGGAACGAAGATCCACCGGTAGGGGGCCATCGGCTGTCCACAAGACAACATGGCATGCCCTGATGTCTTTTGGGGCCCACGAGTCTCCGTCTGACCTGATTTCAAGCTTATAAATTTCGTCTTACCGAGGAAAAAATAAGAGAAAAAGTTTCATCATATTTTATGATACGGAGCCGCCGCCACCTCCCGTTCTTCATTGCGAGGGTTTTTCTGGAGTCCGTTCAGGGCTCCGGAGAGGGGGGTTCGTCGTCGTCGTCATCATCAACCCTTCTCCATCAGCAATCCCATGATGCTCACCACCGAGAGTGAGTAATTCCTTCGTAGGCTTGCTGGACGGTGATGGAGTTGGATGAGATTTGTCATGTAATCGAGTCAATCTGTTAGGGCTAGATCGGTAGTACCCACTATGTTATGAGATTGATGTTGCTATGATTTTGCTATGCTTAATACTTGTCACTAGGGCCGTTGCCAAGCACGCCTCCGACAACCTATCCCCACCCAAAACCACCTCCCTCGCCCATGCCCTCTCCTGCCTAAAGTGGTCATCACCACTCCAGAGCATCAGCGCCACATTCATGCCAGCCTAGAGCGGATGTGACATCTCACGTTGCTCGGGCATTGAAGCGGCGCGCTGGCCAAGAGCATTGCACGTGTCGCTTCCCGATGCACACGCCTTTCTCCATGTTCAAACAACAATCCGTCTGTCTACCTCCCTCCATTAAACATGTGCGGTTGCCCAGGAACCTATTCTGGTGCCACTCGTCCGTCCATCTGCCACCCACCATTAACCACCTTGTCGCCTGGCGTGCCATCAGCCCTTTATATAAACTCTAGGCCCGGCAACAGTCGTATCCAACCTCCTCCGATCTCTATCTCCTCCCGGCACCACACCCGCCATGGCCTCCTCGAACTCCAAAGCCCTGTTGGACAACCTCTCGGCCGGACAAAAGAAGGAGATCGCCGCCATTGCAGCAGGCTGGCAGGCCGACAAATGGGCTAGCTCACCAGAGCCAGTCCTGCAGACGAGCCAATGGAAGAGGCGGCTCACGACGAGCCGGCGCCACCATGCTGGTCGGCCCATGTCGGCTTCACCATGGGCGATGCGCGTGCTCACTACACCGAGATGGTGTTGAAAGAGCGGGAGGCCGTGTTCCGGCAGGCGCAGCTGACCATGCCTACAAGTTCCGCCTCCTCGACGAGCACCGACGTGCGGAGGAGCAACTCGCCGCCGGCACGGGCTCGCGCCAGACATGGACGTGGACAAACAGGAGGCGCTACTCATATCCCTCAGCTAAGCTTGGCGAGCTCATCATCGTCGGTCGATTGGCCGCTTGTCGGTTTCGCGGAGGCGGAGCTTCGGTTCCCTGGGCTCATGGCTGGCCCACGAGCTATCGGACATGAGGACGGGCGCTAGCCGTCATTTAGACGGGCTAGAATAGGGTTTAGTCCAAATATGTTGAGAATGTAATGCATGTGCTCCTATTTAGATGTAAATCATCCGACTATGTAAAAATTATCCAAGTTTTAATGAAAATCATCCGGTTTGTGTAAGTTTGCATCAAATTTGTTTACTTCCATTTCCGTTAAATTCCAGTCGGAATGTCTTCGGACGTTTTACGGCTACGCTTGGATGACCAGCTCTAAATCAGTGGGCACGGACTGGTCCACATAGATTCGCGGATGAATACGGTATTTGGATTGGGGATTAGCGTTGAAGGTGCCCTTACAATGCCCGTTACAGATGGTTAGCTTGCAACAAGTAGCGTCCACCATACTTACGGATACAATCAGCCAGGACATCATTATGGACGAACATCGTCACAGTATGTATCTGACACGTACTAGTAGTATCAAACAGAAACAAAATCAACATGGACATATGTGCATTGGGTTGGGTTCTTGGCACTGCAATGGCAAATGTGGTGAGCAACACACAATAGATTGAGTTCTTGGCGCATGGCACGCGCGTGCGGAGTTGCACGCGATCGCGTAACGCATGGCCACACGTGCGGAGCACTTTTCACCTCCACACGGCGGTTACGGCCGTGCGGCCCACCGTGCCAGGCTGGCAGACGGCTACTAGTACTTCGCAGGCAAGCACAGCGCCGGGACGGGAAAAAGCCGCCGGAAATCATCTCACCCTGTCACGGAATAACCACCGCGAGAGAGAGAGAGAGAGAGAGAGGGAGGGAGAGGGAGGGGCGGGGCGATGGCGTCCGCCGTGCCGTGGAAGCCGCTGTACTGGCAGCGCATCCGCGACGCCTCCGTTCTCGCCGACGCCGCCCGCGACCGCCTCGCCGCCGTGGCCCTCGACCTCGTCCCTTTGCCTCCCCGGGCCGTCGACGTCGCTCACGCAGTCTCCCTGATCGGGGACTGCGAGGAGAAGCTAGCCGAGGCCGGCAAGTTTCTCGGGTTCCTGCTGTCTTCGCTGGGGACCGTGGAGATCCTGGCGCTTAGGCGGATGTGGAGCGACGACGCGTTGGAGCAGCAGCTCCGGCCGAGGGCGCGCCAGGCCAGCGCGAGTGCCGGCGCGGCCTACGACGACGTGGCCTCTTCCCGCGGCCACCTCGGAGCAGCGCGTCGCCTTCTCGCTCCAGGCGACCTCCTCCGGCCCCACGTCGACCGGCAGGTCCTCGCCGCCGCCAGGGACGTCGCCGCGGCTGTCGAGCAGCTCCACGGGGTGGAGGCCGCGCTACGTACCGGCGGCGACCTGGCTCTGCCGCGCGCCCTGCTGCCCCGGAGCGCCGACCCCATCACCCGCACAGCCGAGGCCGCGGCGCACCCCGGCGCCAAGAGGCCGAGGGAGCACGGCGACGCGTGGAGGGCCGTCGCACGCTCCGTCCCCGCCACGCTCCTGCAGGCGTGCGCCCACCTCCCCGAGCTCGAGGCTGCGCACGCCGAGCTCGCCCGCTGCGCCGACGCCCTCGAGACGTCCACGTCCGAGAGGGCGGTGGTCCTTGCCTTCGTCGCGGCGCACACCGCATTGTCGCGCGTTCTCGCCGCCTTTGCGGGGGCGAACACCGCCTTCTTCCTCTCCACGTCCCAGCTCGGCCTCAACGATGGCGGGCCCCGGTGGCGATCTTTGGAGGTCTCGCGCGCCGATGCCGAGCGCCACGGCCGCGCGGCCCTGGACCTGCTCTGGTCCGCGTCTGCCTGCTTGGATTACCTCTTCGCCGGCGTCCTCGCATGGTCCGACTTCAAGTCTAGGGAGGCCGACGAGCTTTTGCGCCGATCCGTCGCGGAGGCCGGCGAGGCGGTCGACGCCGCCAACTCCATGTGCGCTGCAGGCGGCCGCATCTTCCTCAGCTCGTGCACAATCATAGGTACAGCCGTTGTGCCCACCAGTAGGCGTTTTTTGGCCTTCTAGAAGGCCCCGGCGCTAATTTAGTCTTTGGGTGCAAAAATTTTCCAACCGTTGTGCTTTCTAGGTCGTCGTTTCTTCCTGGACCACGGTGGCCATCGCCGGAGTTCGGTCCACCCCGACGTGCCTAGCCCCTCTCCTCTCCTCCCAACCTGTCCACGAGCTCCCCCTCACTCCCGCAGCTTGCCCCACCCACTTGCCCTCGCCGGAGCTGGCTGTTCCACCGAAAACCATCACCATCGTCGCCGCCTCTGTAACCTCCTGTCGCCGCGGCCTCCCCTCCGTTCCATCCCTCCTCACCGCCCCCTTGGCCTCTGAACGGGTGCGCCTCGTCGTCCTGGTCCCGCCGGTGTCCTTATATCAGCCGGAGCCCGTCGGAGTTGCCCGCACCGTCGAAGACCACCGTCGCCTGCCCGCCTTTGTTTCTCCTCTGGTGCCGCCCGTTGCCGCGTCCCCGCGCCTTCCCGCGCCTCCCTCGGGCCGGGAACGGGTGCGGCGGGCCCGCCGCGGCCGCCGGTGTGCTCGGCTCGGCAGGAGCCGGCCGGCCCGTCGCCGGCTTCGCCTCTCCCCTCTGCTCCTCTGTCTCTGGTCGGGTGGAGCCGGACGCAGCACGGCGGCGAGCAGGCAAGGAGCGGCGAGGAGAGGAGCAAGGCGGCGAGCGAGGAGATGCGGGGCGGGGGCCGGCGAGGAGAGGAGCAAGGCCGGCGAGGGGAGATGCGGGGCGGTGGAAGGAAGAGAGAAAGGAGAGGAGAGAGGGGAGAGAGAGGGGCTGCAGGTGGGCCTGCGCATGCAAAAGGCGAGCGCCGGCGTTCCCAGCTGCCCCGCAGGGAGCTGGGTGTGGGGTGGGCGCGCCGGCCATAACATTCGCTAAATCCGGCGAAAAACGAGGTCCTGGGTGCATGGCTGAGACGTTTTTTTACAACCGGCGCTAAAAAAGTGCTCCTGGGGGGGCTGTCGGGGGGCCGGCTGGAGATGCTCTCAGGGTTCATTGTAACGCCACCGTAGCTGCTGTGCCGCCCCGTGTCGACATTGCGTTTTACTTGAACATAATTGATTCTTGTGCACGTTTTAGTTGAACAGAACCTCTCAGAATTCTGCAGGATTGCGTATTTTACATTGTCTTCGAACTGAATTTCTGATGTCTTGTAATATGAACGGGAGACGGGGGTTATTTTGTTACTGGTTGGCCTAGATTTTGTCCGCTAGGTTCTCGTTTATTCGTGAGCTGGGTTTCATTTTAGGGGCCTTGCGTCCTGGTTGTAAGATACTAATGGTTTCCTTAGTGAAATCGAGGGAGTCAAGAATGTGGTTGAACTATTTGAAATGAGGTTTTCTGGTTTGGTGCTGCAACTTACCTCAATAGTTGTGGTTATGTGAAATTTAACTAAACCTTGCTGATTTTCTAACACCTATATGCTAATAGTTTCGGCTTTGCGACATTCTTAGATCAATTGTTTTTTGTTAATCTATGATTTTTATGGTCAGCATACGCCTATGCCTTATATACCATCTATCGTGACACTTCATAAAATTACACAAGGGTGATCGTAGTCAGTCTTAAATCGACATGCACATCTACTCCCAGTGTAGCAAGCAAAACTCACGAATGGGTCCACACGAGAGTAATGAGATTGTCGATTCCCAACATATATTCTTGCGGGGTCCACTCCCGTAACTGTTGTTGGCAACAAATTCTTGCGGCCGTAACTCTCGTAACGGTTAATTTACACCTCCCTCGCCGCTGAGAGAACTGGCCGACATCCACCGCCATAACAGGCGGCTCACATATGACATATCTCGGACGACCCTTACACGACGGCTAATACAACAACTTTCTGCAGTTTAGTCTTTCGTATGAATGGTGGGATATGCAGCGTCGTGCGTGTATTATGTGTGAAGTGTCGTGTGCGTAGCAACGTTCGTTTTGAAGATGATCCAAGTTCAGGCACATCTTTTTTTTTTTTTTTTTTTTTTTTTTTTTTTTTTGCAGTGACAGTTCAAGCACGTCTTGAAGATGATCCAAGTTCAGGCATAATGCATTTAGGTTTGACAAACAACTTGACGAAGACAATGTAGATTGTACGATAGAAGACTACTGACTCTTAATCCCCATGCATGATGTAACTGAATTTTCAATTTCCATGATCCGACGGAGACCAACTCGTAACCTGTGAGAGGTCATGGGCCTGACGAACATGCCTAGGACTGAACCATCGACCATTGTGATCACGTCGCCATAATTGTTGGACTGTAATTTCTCAAGAAAAAAATCTCAAAAAAAATTGTTGGACTGTAAACGCACATGAGGAACTGAGTCAACTGACTGCCATCTCGTTTCTTGTGGTCGGGGTGGTACAGCTTGGTTTGCCCAGCGAGGCGAGTTCCTACCATGCACGAGTCTGTTGGCCGAAATGATCAGTGCACCGCGGGGATTCAAAAACGCATAACCTGAGACTTGCACGATTTTTTTAAATTTTTTTTTTGCAAACCACTTGCATGGTTATTAGAGAACAATGGCACGATCCTTGGAAACCCCGCGTCGATCCCATTGTGGACTGTAGTGTAGGCTGGGACCGAGTCACGCTGGTACAAGTACAGAGACGACTCCACTGCGTATACGTTGATTGATCGTCCCTGAATCCTACTCGTCCTTCGCTAACTGATTCCTACTCGCGTTGCGCAACTTTCCCCTCCATATATGCACCCCAAACGCCCTCCCCAAACAACCAACGAGCCACAGGAGCCAACTTCACTTTTCGCCGTCGGAACTAAATTCGCCCGTCACCCTAAAAACCCAAGTCAGCGATCAGCCGGCCGGGAACTCACCGCAAGTGCTGTGATTTGGTAGCGTGGAGAGCTCTTCTGGCATGGAACCATGTCAGCCCGGGCTCGAGGAGCCATGCACCACCACTGTGGGCCAGGTGCTGAAGCTGGTGGAGGCTCCATCCGACGGTCAAGGATGTCCTATATGCTTTGGTCAAGAGGACGGCACGACCGCGTGGAAGGAGACGGTGTGCGGACATATCTTTCATGGCCGGTGCGTTGAGAGGTGGCTCGAGATGAAGGGAAGCTGCCCCATGTGTCGGCGCCAGCTTTCGGCACCACATGCGGATGCAAAACAAGACGCTCGCCGAGTAGATCCCTTCATGTCATATGTGGCTAGTTGTAACGCCCGGATAATCATGCTACAGTAATCTCACGTTAATGATGGCATATCACCTCTGTCACTGTAATTAATCTCAGGATAATTCGAAACCGTTTCAAAAGTTAAATTCAATTTAATATCAATAATAAAAGTTTTCAAAAATTTAAAAAAAATGTTCGATGGGTGCCAGATATTGTACTGATAATTATTGTGGAGAAAACACATTTTTATAAAATGCCTAAATACTTTTAAATGAATTAAAACAGAAAAAAATAAATAAAAAGAAAAGAAAATGCAACAGGGGAGAAACAAACAAACAAAAAAACAGAAGAAGAGAAACCCCCCTTCCCCCACTGGACCCTGGCTCAACTGGGCCGACCCCAGGCCCAGCCGGCCTGGCCCACCTCGCTCGACCGTGCCCTCCCCTTCCCTGTTCCCCCGACCGGGGTCGGAACAGAGGCAGATCCCCGCCGCACCCCCTCGCCGGCGACGGGGGAGGATAAGGCCGCCAGCGCCCCCGCCCCCTCGGGCCCCTCTCCCACTCGCCCCCGCTCACCCTCTCGGCCTCTGCGCCTCTCCCTCTTCCCCCCAGATCCACGCCGCTCCCTCCTTCCCCACCGCCCGAGCGCGGTCGCCGACGTGCCGCCGTCGTTTCCGCGGCCACCGAGCCCCGTTCTCCTCCCCGACGTGTCCACGAGCTCCGCCGCGTCGAGCCCGTCCTCCCCGACCACCTGCTCGAGCCGGGACCCCCTACATCACCCCCAACGCCGTCGCCTTCTTCCTCGGGTCGCCGCCGTCTTCTTCGACTCCGGCGACTGCTGCTGCTACTAAGCCTCTCACCGGCCTCCGTGTGCCGCGCGGTGAGCTCCTCTACCTCCTACCCTTCTCCGTTTGCTCTCGCGCGAACCTTAGTTAGCTCTCACGACGAGGCCGAACGCGTCGCCGCGGAGCTCGCCGCCGACGCGTCTCCGGTGACAGTTTGGTCACGGGCCCGTACCCATTAGACTCGCCGCACCACGTAGTTACTCCCCAGCCTCTCCGTTTGCTCGATAGCACGCCGTAGCTCCGTTTTCGTCGAGCACCCGTGCACGCCGCCACCTCCGCCGCTCGCCGGCGCCGATTTCGGCCAAGTCCGGCGATGCTACGGCCACCACTGGATGCGGTGCTGCGAGCTCGTTCGAATGAGACTAGCCCCGCTCCTCCCCGAGCCCTGTACGCGTTTTCCGGCGAGATCCGAGCCGCGCCGCCGCGTTTGGCGTCGCCGGCGATGAGCCGCCGGCCGCGCTGAGCTGGCACACCTAGGGCCACCCCCTGGGTCGCTGCCAGTGGGTCCTGGTGGCCCAGTTGACTGGGTTGACCCCAGTCAACTGCTGACTGGGCAGGCCCCAGCCACTGACATGCGGGCCCCGCCGCATAATTAAAATAAATAAAATGTTTTTATAAATAAAACTAATTAATTAATCTAAATAGGCACTGACAGGTGGGGCCTACCTGCTAATAACCTTGTTTAAGTTAATTATAAAACTCTATTAGTGCCCTGTCAATGACATGTGGGTCCCACTGGACCCACCTGTCTGGTTTGACTGGTCAGCCGACCTGTTGACCTGCTGACGTTAGCATTACCTCATGCTGACGTCATAATTCATTTTTGCTAAATTCAAATAATTTCAGAAATTCAAATAATCTTTGAAAATTCATATCTTTTAAACTGTAACTCGGATGAAAATGTTTTCTACATGAAAGTTGCTCAGAACGACGAGACGAATCCGAATACGCAGTCCGTTCGTCCACCACACCTCCCTAACCTATCGAACTAGCAACTTTCCCCCTCCGGTCCGTCTGTCCGAAAACGCGAAACTACTGTCGCGTTAGGACACACCTCGCACTGCTCATTGTCATGTCACACATCGTCATGTTTATGTTTGCATTATATTTACTGTTTCTTCCCCCTCTTCTCTCCGGTAGACTACGAGACCGACCCTGCTGCTGCCCTTTCGACTACGGAGTTGACGACCCCTCCTACTTGCCAGAGCAACCAGGCAAGCCCCCCCCCCTTGATCACCAGATATCGCCTATTCTTCTCTATACTGCTTGCATTAGAGTAGTGTAGCATGTTACTGCTTTTCGATATCCTATCCTGATGCATAGCCTATCCTTGCTACTACTGTTGATACCTTTATCTGCAATCCTACATGCTTAGTATAGGATGCTAGTTTTCCATCAGTGGCCCTACATTCTTGTCCGTCTGCTGTGCTATACTATCGGGCCGTGATCACCTGGGCGGTGATCACGGGTATATACTTATATACTATATACATGACACATGTGATGACTAAAGTCGGGTCGGCTCGTAGGAGTACCCGCGAGTGGATCTTTGTGGCGGAGCGACAGGGCAGGTTGAGACCGCCTAGGTGAGAGGTGGGCCTGGCACTGGTCGGCGTTCGCGGATACTTAACACGCTTAACGAGATCTTGGTATTTGATCTGAGTCTGGCCATTTGGTCTATACGCACTAGCCATCTACGCGGGAGTAGTTATGGGTATCCCGGCGTCGTGGTATCAGCCGAAGCCTTCGTGACGTCAGCGACTGAGTGGCGCGCACCGTGTTGGGCCGCTTTGACGTAACCGCCGTGATCGTGTGGGTTGCTAGGTCTGCTCGCGGCCGCGTTCGCAACGTGCAGGTGTGCATAGGGCGATGGGCCCAGACCCCTGCGCGCTTAGGATTAGACCGGCGTGCTGACCGCTCTGTTGTGCTTAGGTAGGGCTGCGACGCGTTGATCTTACGAGGCCGGGCATGACCCAGAAAAGTGTGTCCGGCCAAATGGGATCGAGCGTGTTGGGTTATGTGGTGCACCCCTGCAGGGAAGTTTATCTATTCGAATAGCCGTGTCCCTCGGTAAAAGGACGACCCGGAGTTGTACCTTGACCTTATGACAACTAGAACTGGATACTGAATAAAATACACCCTTCCAAGTGCCAGATACAACCCGGTGATCGCTCTCTAACAGGGCGACGAGGAGGGGATCGCCGGGTAGGATTATGCTATGCGATGCTACTTGGAGGACTTCACTCTACTCTCTTCTACATGCTGCAAGATGGAGATGACCAGAAGCGTAGTCTGCGACAGGACTAGCTATCCCCCTTTTTTTTTAATTCTGGCATTCTGCAGTTCAGTCCACTGATATGCCCCTTTACACATATACCCATGCATATGTAGTGTAGCTCCTTGCTTGCGAGTACTTTGGATGAGTACCCACGGTTGCTTCTCTCCCTCTTTTCCCCCTTTTCCTTTCTATCTGGTTGTCGCAATCAGATGTTGGGGTCCAGGAGCCAGACGCCACCGTCGACGACGACACCTACGACACTGGAGGTGCCTACTACTACGTGCAGCCCGCTGACGACGACCAGGAGTAGTTAGGAGGATCCCAGGCAGGAGGCCTGCGCCTCGTTCGATCTGTATCCCAGTTTGTGCTAGCCTTCTTAAGGCAAACTTGTTTAACTTATGTCTGTACTCAGATATTGTTACTTCTGCTGACTCGTCTATGATCGAGCACTTGTATTCGAGCCCTCGAGGCCCCTGGCTTGTATTATGATGCTTGTATGACTTATTTATGTTTTAGAGTTGTGTTGTGATATCTTCCCGTGAGTCCCTGATCTTGATCGTACACATTTGCGTGCATGATTAGTGTACGGTCAAATCGGGGGCGTCACACTAGTTTCATGGCCTCTATTCCGGACATGCACTCATCAGATTCATTCAATTATTTTAGGCAGTATTTGTATGAGATGTCTGGAGAACATTGAAGACAATATTGGTATAATGTGAAACAGTTTGGTATATTTCCTCTTCCAAGCCAATACACATATGGGAGCACTTATGCCTCAGGTGCCTGATTTGTGTGTGTGTGTGTGTCACTTTCATTTTTACCATGAGATTCTAATCCAATGGCCGGTTTTCGCCTAAAAATAGAATACGGCTCGGTCACTTTTTTGGGGTTCTTTGCCAAGTGCTTGTTGACTAGTTGCGAGCTTTCGGCCTGTAGCACCCATTTCTAATTAAAATGTTTGATCAAATTAAGATGGTAAATGCATACACAAATACTATCTGGGACTTATGGCCCCCTCCCCCGTCGTTCCATACTAAATGGGTCAGCCCATCCGACGCATGAGAGGGAAGCTGGTCCCCGGTTTCTAGAACCCCCCATAAGTTTCCTGGGCGCTTATTGCCGGTGTTTTCTTTTTCAGTTTTGCTTTTCTTGGGCCATTTTTGTTGGGTTTTTATACTTTTTGATTATTATTTTGCTTTTTGCAAATGTGCAAACTTCTTTCTAATTCAAAAACTTTTTTCTAATTCATAGTTTTTTTTAATTCGTGATCCTTTTTCAAAACATGTGAACTTTTTTCCTGAATCCACGAACCTTTCAAATGCATGGATGTATTAAAATCCATGAATTTTTTCCAAATTTACATTTTTTCCAAAATTCAGACTTTGAACAAGAAGTTGTATGACAACAAGGATAGGTAGTGATTAGGGGGGGGGTGTTGAGAATTAATAAAGTTAATTAATTCAGGTTTAATCTCTTCCTATAATAACTGTTGGCTGTGGCTTTTCACAACCGGAGCGACGGATCGCTAGCGCCTTATCCGAGCATGCACCTGTTCATTTGTGTCCTCTGGGACTTGTATAAATAGCTCTTTTTTTAGATTAAGGCGACTTCTATTCAATAACAATCATGTCCTTTACAATAGTAGGGATCAAAAATGACAGCTACGCCCCGCCATTCCTCCAATTTAGACCTAGAACAAAAGCGAGCAAGCTCATGTGGGGCAACATTAGCTTCTCGATTACAATGAGAAATTGTCGCCATGCAAAAAAACTTAACAATTCCCTGCATTCATAGGTAATCACCGCTCCCGAGGCTCTGTATTCCGCCGGGTAAAGAATGGCATTCACTATTTTCATGGAATCACTGTCCACCTTTAGGCCATGAATACCCAGATTTTGTGCTAGTCTCAAACCGAGCAACATAGCTTGTTGAAGCCTCCATACTCAGTACATCAAGTGCATGTTGCTTCTAACTCACCAAAGCTGCTATGAAGATCCCTCCAGCATCTCTGACGATTGCTCCCAAGGCCCCTGAACCTGAATCCTCATAAAAGGATGCATCTACGTTCAGTTCAACAGATCCCATAGCTGGTCTTGTCCAACCCTTTACATTTCTTCTCTGCTTCATTGTCTAGGCGTTACAGTTTGCAACATTGCCTCAAATACTTAGCTCTGTACGAACTGCAGTACCAACCTTTCCACCATTGACTAACTTCCTTCGTTCCCACCAAAGGAACCAGCAGGTCACCATAACAATTTCCGTGCTGCGTAGAATCTGGTTGCTATCTTCATTCAGAAATTATGCAAACATAAGATCTTCAAGGATCTCTGAACCTGATCTATCTCGTCTTGCTGTTGTAATCACACTGTTTCCCATTCCCAGACAGGACCAAACCTCCCTTGCTCTTGGGCATGTGAACATCATATGCCTCAAATCTTTTGGTTCCACTTTACACCCCGAACAGACAATGGGTGATTTCATATAGCGATCACTCAAAGTACAGTAACATGGTATGATCCCATGCAGGTCTCTCCAGCTGAAGACTTGCACTTTTGGAGGAACACAACTAACCCACACCTTCTTCCTAACCGGGTGTGGCTCAACACTCTCCACAACGTGGTCCAGCTGGGCTCTAGTGCGGTATGTAGCACGCCATTCAGCATGATAAGAGTATTTAATTGTGAAGCATCTTCAATTTGTAAACTGCCAGGCAATGAAATCTGGTTGTCCGTGAGACGGAAGAGGAACTTGCAGGATCTTCTCAACGTCCACAGGCCAAAAATTACCCCTAAGTAACTCCTCGTCCCAGTCTCCCGTTACTGGGTTAATGATTTCTTTCACCAAGGTCACCAAACATTGTCCTCTTGGTGTCATTATTTTCCTGTCATGACTTGAAGGAATCCACTAGTCCAACCAAATATTAATTGATTCGCCATTCCCTGGTCTCCAAATAGACCCCCTCTTGAAAGTTTTCAATCCTGACATGATACTCTGCCAGGTAAAAGATGCCCCTTTCCTCAAGTTTGTGTTTAACAAATCCCCATTGGCATAGTACTTCGCTCTTAATACCTGGGCACAAAGAGAATCCGGGTCACTCAATAACCTCCAACACTGTTTAGCTAGCAAAGCTTGATCAAATCAGTGTAGATCTCTGGAGCCCATCCCACCTTTTTTTTTGGATACACATTTTCCATCAAGCCTTCCAATGTACTCTCTCCGTTCCAAATTACTTGTCTCAAAAGTGGATAAAAATGGATGTATCTACTACTAAAATACGTCTAGATACATCCATTTCTATGACAAGTAATTCCGAACGGAGGGAGTAGTTTATTCTTTTCTTGAGTGCCTCCCCACCAGAATCTAGCAACTGCGTTACAAATTTCCTTGCAAATATTTTTGGGTATCTTAAATACTTGTGCAAAATGACACAGTTGATTCATTTCCTCTCCCTGTACTTTTACTTTAACAGAACACACGCTGTCCCGCAATAACCACCGTGAGAGAAGAAGAGAGAGAGAAACCAATGACAGGATTCACATAGAGCCTTTTTTTTACTCTCTCCGTTCCGAAACCACTGGAGTCGCTCTGGTTTGCTCTGCCAGCTCCGGGACAAAGGAAGCTAGCCCCCCCCCCCCCCCCGCGCCGCTGGCCGCTCCGGCCACGGCGGCCACCCACCCAGCCCGCTCGCCTTGATGGCTCGCAGCCGCGGATCCAGCGGTTGCAGGAGCGGCAGCCCTCGGCCTGGCGCGGGGCGGCCTCACCACAGCGGTCCGTCCCCTGCCTCGGCCCGCTGGCCCCCCTCCCCGAGCACGCGGTCTTCAGATCCGGCGGCTCCGCCGCGAATCCTGCTCCGGGGAGTGGCATCCAACCCAGCTCCACCCTTCGGACCGCGGGGCACGCCTGCGCCTCTCCTTCCCGAAGGTCTGCAACGCCTTAAATCCATAGTAGTCGCCCCGGTAAGTCAGCTCTGCATTTCCCACTCCGAGGAAGAAGAGCGATGGATGGCAGTCAGATTGCGGAAAAACCGGCGGGCTGGGGAGGGCACGTCGGGCAATGGCGCGCGCCGCCAGGCTCTCCGCTCGGACCAGTCTCGCGGGAGCACCTCCTCCAAGGGGCGGGAGGCCTTTTTAAGCCGCTTCAAGGGCAAGTGTTTCCGTTGTCTGAGCAAGCTCCACCGCCGCAAAGATTGTCGTGACCCTCTCCGATGCATCATCTGTGAGCTGCAAGGTCACTTCGGCCGAGAGTGCCCGCAGAACCCTCGCAACGGCGGCCCAGGAGGGGCCGTCCACGCCAGAATCCGTCCGCCTCAACCCCGGATCCCGGTGCGGGAGCGCCTCTGTTTCGACCCGCCGCTCCCCTCCCCTGCCGCGGCCATCCTTGCTCCCGCCGCGGCCATGGAGCGCTCCTACCACACCGACCCGTCCAGAAGGCCACGCTCGAGCAACAAGATGGTGGTCTCCTCTCCGGCCATCGAGCACGCGGAGTACATCCTGCGCTAGCACGCGGTGACTCTCACGGCGGCAGACCGTGCGCACTCCGCGTCCCCCATGGCGGTGGGGAAAGCCTTCGACGAGCAGCTCCGCACTCCGCCCCATCAGCTGCGGGTGACGGCGCACCACCCGAAGGCCTTCCTGGTGCACTTCGACCTGCCGGCACACCGGGACAACGCCGTCCGTCGCGGCGTCCTCAAGGTTGAAGGCTGCAAGTACTTCATCCGCGCGTGGAACCCTGACGATCACGCGGCCATCCTCAAGCTCACGCTCCACGTCCGCATCGTCGTCGAGGACCTGCCCATGCAGCTTTGGAGCCTGGAGGGGGCGGAAGAGGCCTTCGGCGACTTCGGCCGCATCGACCGCCTCGACAGCCGCACCAACGAGCGCGGCCACACCAAGACGTTCGCGTGCTGGCTGTGGGCGTGGGACGTCGCGCACATCCCGACGAAGAGGGCGCTCTTGGTGCTCAAGCGCGGCGCAGGCCGCGTCGACCAGATCCTAGGCTTCTCCCCGCCGGAATTCAACGTGCCCCCGCCGCCGAACGTCCACCACTACGACCTCCTCATCCACGTAGACAGGGCAGAGGACTGGACCCCGCTCTCGCCGCGATCTTCGCACTCCGGCCAGAGCGGGCTCCCATCATCAGGAGAGGAAGACGACCGCCCGTTGCCACGGACCGATCCGGGCACCTGGGTGGAGGGAGTCGAAGATGGCCAGTCCAAGAACAGGCGCGGTGTCACCCGCGTTTCCTCCGGGGGCTGCAGCAGCTTCCCGATCTTGGGAGACCGGCGTGACCACGACGATGAAGGCCATGGAAGTCATGGAGGCCGCTCCTGGCGCGACACGCTCCTGGGTCGTGGCAGGACCGGCAAGATGCCGGTCTTAGAGGCGCCACGGCACAGGAGCAGGACCCCTGCATCACGTCAGCGACGCTCCAGCCGGGGCCGCTCGGTTGAGCGTGCATCTCCACCGGCCCCTGACGCGTCTCTGCTCCGCGCGACCCCTCCGCTTCCGCTCCAGCCGCGCGCTCCGCCACCACCACCCGAAGAGGACCCAGTGGCGCAGTTCTTCTCCTTCTCGGATTCGGGACGCACGCTCGAGCCTCCCCCGCTCACCGACTGCATGCAGCTCGAGTTCGAGAACGCCATGATGGAGGCTCTGTCCAGCCCGCTCGACTTCAACTCCGACGATGCTACATCTCCTCAGATGTCTCCTCCGACGATGCTGCCCACTGCTCTGCTCCCCAACGTCATGCCCTGCGTCGCACAGCCCACGACTGCTACGATCGAGCTCCAGGCCATGGTGGCGGTCACGGAGAGAGTAAACCACATGAAGATTCAGGCGGATTCTGAGGCGCTGCAGCTCTTCAGCAACATTCAGCCCCCAGTGCTCACCACCCCGAAGCAGAAGCGCACGTCAGCTCCTCCCAAGTCCAGGGCCGTTTCTGTTCCATCCAGGCGCAGTGCAAGACAAGCAGCGGCCAGCTCCACTGTCTCGGTGTCTCAGAGAGCGGCGCTTTGTCTTGTCAAGGAGCTCGGCGAGCTTGGTCCAGGCGACAAGATGACCCCGGAGATCGCGGCAAGGCTGATCAAGCGCTTCAACGAGCCGCTGACGGATGCAGACATTCAAACCATTGCAAAGCTGACAAACCTCGACGTCAACGCTCTGAAGATCGCAGCGGCAGCTCACGGCCCTGATGGTGCAGCCAAGGCGGCTGAGTAGTTTCCTCCATGTTTAGTTTCCATGTAGTCTCCGTCGACGGCTGGTTTCACGCCAGTTCAGAGTTAGGTTTTTATTCCATGTTTAGTTCCAAGGTAGGATGCTTAGTTAGACGACGACGGGGTTTTGGGCCTGTTGGTGGCCGTCGTCGCCCCCCGGCAAGTGTGGTGGTGTACTGTTCACAATTTGTTTCCTGCAATAGTAATGTTAGTCGTCGGAGCAAATCTTTGTGTCCCCATGATTAGTAACAATTGCAGCATCATGTCGTGGAACGTTAGGGGCATCAACGCTCCAGCTAAGCGCTCAGCAATCTGTGAGGTGGCCACAACGCTCAAGACAGCAATCCTGACGCTGCAAGAGACGAAGGTGGAAGTGTGGACGACGGGTATAGCAAAGGAAATCGGCGGCCCAATGCTGCAAGGCTGTGCAGTGCTACCTGCTATGGGCACAAGAGGGGGAGCTGCCATTTTTTGGAACAAAGAGATTGTTGAGGTCGAATCACACTCCATTGGACGGTTTACAATCACAGCCAAAGTGAAGGAATTGGGAACGAACATTCAGTTCTGGTTAACCACAGTCTATGGTCCAAATGACGACGGGATCAGAGAAGATTTTTTGCAGGAAATGTCAAGTTGTGCGCCTCCATTAGGGCAAGCCTGGCTGATAACCGGAGATTTCAACATGATATATGAAGCAAGAGACAAGAACAATCAGCATCTGAATAGAAGATTGATGGGCAGATTCAGAAGAGCACTTGATTTTGCAGGGCTTAGAGAGACCAAGTGCAAAAACCGGCGTTTCACCTGGAGTAACGAAAGAGAAAATCCAACTCTGTGCAGCATAGATAAATTCTTCTGCAACCCAGATTGGGAAATTCTGCATGATGGCTACATGCTGCACGCTGCATCAACTTCCTTCTCTGATCATTGCCCCCTAATCCTGTCCCGTGCAGATATTCAGCCACGAAAGGCCAGATTCAGATTTGAAAATTTCTGGCCTCAACACCCACACTACTCTGAAACTGTCCAGCACGCCTGGGAGAGGCCTGTCAACCATGATTGCCCTTTTGTCAGGATCAAGATTAAGATGCAGAGAGTAGCAAAGGATCTTAAAATCTGGAGCAGATCACTTTTCAGCAAAACAAAATTGCAGTTCCACATAGCAAATGAGGTCATTTTGCAGCTTGACATTGCTCAGGAAAAAAGAGCTCTAACGGCGGAAGAGTTCAATCTCAGAAATCTTCTGAAGACCAAAGTGCTGGGGCTTGCCGCGATTGAGAGGGCCAGAAAAAGGCAAGCTTCCAGGGTGACATGGCTTCGGGCAGGGGACGCTAGCACAAATATTTTTCATGCTAAATGCAATGCAAGAAGAAGGAAGAACCACATTCACATGCTTGGAACTAGAGAAGGAACAATAGTAACTGAACATGCAGCAAAAATTGAAGAAATACACGAGCACTTCGCAGAGGCCCTAGGCACATCAAGACAACGACATTTCACCTTGAATTGGAATGAACTGCAGCTCCCAAGGATACCAGCTCAAGGTTTGGACAACCCCTTTACGGAAGGCGAGGTTTGGGCTGCGATCGTGGCGTCTCCGGCTGAAAAAGCCCCTGGGCCAGACGGTTTCACCGGCCAATTCTTCAGAGCAAGCTGGAACATCGTCAAAGAAGATATTATGGAAGTGTTCAGGAAATTCTATCACCTTGCGGGAGAAAACTTTCATGAGATCAACAAGGCGTTCATATCTCTCCTGCCTAAAAAGGTGGCTGCAATTGAAGTGAAGCACTTCAGACCGATCAGTTTGATCAACTCAGTTGTAAAACTCATCACAAAAGTTCTGTCGATGAGACTAGCAGCGATAATTCCAACGATACTCTCTCCGGCGCAATCAGCTTTCCAGAAAGGAAAATGCATCCATGATAGTTTCCTCTACGTCCAAGGATGCGTAAAGGCTCTTCATAGGAACAGAAAACCTGCTCTACTGTTCAAATTAGATATCGCAAAAGCCTTCGATTCAGTCTCCTGGGAATACATCCGTGATCTTCTTCAGCACCTGGGTTTCAGTGCTAGATGGAGAGATTGGGTATCACTCCTGCTGTCCACGGCATCGTCCTCTTGCTTACTAAATGGTGACAACGGGCCGTCCATCTCCCACCGCCAGGGGCTATGGCAGGGTGACCCTCTGTCCCCCTTGTTGTTTATCTTGGCGATCGACCCTCTCCATCATCTGCTAGCGGCAGCTGCAGCCCAGGGCACCCTGGCGCCTCTCCCAGGTAGAGGAACTAGTATGAGAATTAGTCTATACGCCGACGACGCAGTCATCTTCGCAAACCCTGTGAAAGAAGAAGTATCAAAGCTTCTGAACATCCTACACCTCTTCGGAGAGGCAACTGGCCTGCGATTAAACCAGGAGAAATCTACGGTTGCTCCAATTAGGTGTGACAACCTAAACCTAGATGATATTCTCCAAGATTTTGGTGGAGTGGTGGTAGGCTTCCCAATAACGTATCTAGGGCTACCAATCTGCACGGGTAGAATTAGGATAGTGCATCTCCAATTCATCTTAGATAGGATTAGATCACGGCTAGCAGGCTGGAAGGGAAAGTTAATGAACATGGCCGGAAGAAGAGTGCTGGTACGCAGTGTTCTATCTGCAATGCCAACTTTTGCCATGACTGTTCTTCGTATGCCAAAAAAAATCCTCAAGGAAATAGACAAGACGAGGCGCAAGTTTATGTGGGCGCAGGAAGAGGAGCTGTCGGGAGGGAAGTGCAAAGTAAAATGGAACACAGTTTGTTCGCCGATCGAGAATGGAGGATTAGGGATTCAAGACCTACATTGCTTCAGCAGAGCTCTTCGTCTGAGATGGCTGTGGCTGTCCTGGGCGCAACCGGACAGACCATGGAGGGATTTCCCCACACCCTCCGATCAGGAAGACAAAAACCTTTTTGCCAGGACTACCAGGGTCGTCATTGGGGACGGGCAAACCGCAAAGTTCTGGACATGCAATTGGCTGGGCGGCGCTCCTCTTTGCAACTCTTTCCCTGCCCTGTACAGAATCTCAAGAAAGAAGACAAGGACGGTAGCGGAGGCACTTAGAAATGACCAGTGGATCAGAGATGTTCGGCATGAAAGCTGGGAAAATATAGTGACCGACGTAGTCTCTCTTGCAAGACTGATCAGAGATCAAGGGCAAGCTCTAGCAGAGCACCTGCAAGACAAGATCAGATGGACAGCGAGCGGCAATGGCATCTACTCCACCAGTGCGGCATATAAAACACAATTCACTGGCACCCCTCCCACACACATGAAGAACACAATCTGGAAGGCATGGGCCCCTGCCAAGATCAAAATTTTCTCGTGGCTGCTCCACTTGGATCGGTTATGGTGCAACGATAGGCTACAGTGCCGCGGATGGCCAAACTCCTACTTCTGCCATTTCTGCAGAAGAAATATGGAAACGTTAGTTCATCTTTTCTGGAATTGCTCTATCTCGAGAGAAGTGTGGGATGCAGTTGCATCTTGGAAAGGTTGCGCCTCCCTAGCCCCCAGCAAAGGGAGCAAACATCCACACCCGCGGCAACCAAGCAAATCATGGCCTACACAAGAAAAGAGGATAAGAAAGGGGTTCGAACCATGATCATGGCCACAACCTGGGAGCTATGGAACGCAAGGAACAACAGCGTTTTCAGGGCGAAAGAAGCAGAGGCATCGAACATCACCAGGGCAATCAGGGAAAACTTAGAGCAATGGCGGCTCGCCGGGGCCAAGGCACTGGAGCCCCCGTTCGGGGATTTTGGCGCGAGATAAAACCTGAAGCCAAAGAACGGGGGTTGGGGGGGGGGGTAAAACCACCCCCTCATGTCGTTTTTCTTCATCTTCTTTTCCGTTTTATCCTTTTGATCGCTTTGATCAAACCCTGTATTCTTTCACCCCTCTGCTAAATCAATGCAAGCCAGCCGAGCTGGATCTTTCAAAAAAAAAAACTCTCTCCGTTCCTAAATATTTGTCTTTCTAGCGATTTCAACAAATTACTATATACGAAGTAAAATGAGTGAATCTACACTCTAAAATATGTCTATATACTATTTAGACATAAGAAATCTCTAGAAAGAAAAATACTATTTAGAAACAGAGGGAATACATGACATGCCCTGAGACTTCCATGGTTAGAAAACAATGGCACGGCCACGCAAAAGTAAATAGCAATGGCACGATTCACGTACAGCCTTTTTTTTAGACAACGTTTCACGTACAGCCAAACCCCCAAGAAAAAAAATGTGGGCCCGGGACAGTGTAGTGTGGGCTGGGACCGAATCACGCTCGTACTATAAGTTCAGGGACAACCCCACCTGCGTATACGTTCCTCAAAAAAAAAAAACACCCCACTGCGTATACGTCGATCGTTCCTGAATCCTACTCGTCGATCGTAGACGTCTCCTACTCCCGTTGGGCAACTTTACTCTCCATATATGCAAGTATGCAACCCAAACGCCCTCCTCAAACAACCAAATAACAACATGAGCCAGCTTCACTTTTCACCGTCGAACTAGATTCTCCGGTGTTAGAGTACGTAATGGGCCTAATGGGCCTGGGCTGGCAGTATAGCCCGTTAGTCTTAGGGTTAATTAGAGATAAGGATCACTTGCGGGTCAAGTAAGCTTTGCTTGGGAGTCAAGTAAACCTCCCTATATAAAGAGAGGAGATGTATCAATGTAATTAAGCAAGAATTAAGAAGGAAATCCCCTTCCTTCTTGCCGGCCCTTTCGGGCCCTACTTCTAGTAGCCACATAACAATCTGGTATCAGCTTTCCCAGGTTCGATCATGTCCAGCCCTCCACCGAGTTCTTCCCACCCGCCGCCACCTCCCACCTACCCGCGGCCATTAACGTCTTCATCGGCGCTGCTTCCCCACACAGCAGGCACGCCGGTATTGGGTGTGCTGGCGTCCTCAGGGGTGATTGCACCCTCTGCCCCGGCGCCGTCTGCCCTCGTCCTCACCCCGGAGTAGATGATAGCCGCAATCTTGGAATTACGGCTGGCCGTGGCGGGCATCAGGGCCTTCCTCGTCGGGCCCTATGCGCTCCAGCCACATCCCCAGCAACCACCTCCTCCGCCGCCACACCAACAGCAGCTACCCCCGCCCTCGACCGTGACCACAGCGCCGGTCATCTCGTACCAGTATGGGATGCCCTATGACGGGACTGCGACGACCTCGTTCCCATCAGCGTCGCCGCCGTCCCAGGGCGTCCCCATCCAGCAAATCAAGTCCCCCCCATCGCCGTCACCTCTTCCGTATTGGAGCGCTACCCGCCACATGTCGGCGGCAGTGAGGCTGCAGGTTGCTGTGTGCGGCCTCCTAGCGCGTCGGCGTGTGCGGGAGATGCGTGGTCTGTAGCTGCCGCTCCTCCAAATTGCCCTTCGCTGCGCAAAGGACCTCGATCTCGTCTGCTGTGTCGGGGATCTTGGGCATGCGGTTTCCCCCACGGGCGGCGGGCATGCTGTTTTTCCCGCGGGCAGCGACCTCAAAGTCTCGGTTGGGAGGGGGGCTCACCCCTCCTCGTCATTCTCCATCGCAAGCCCCCCACTCTTCCCTGTGCGGTGCAGACCAACAGTCGTCCGGCGGGGAGAAGGCAGGGTGTCACCGACAGGAGCGCACCGCGTAGCACCAATGCATTCCGCCGCCGGCCGCCGTGAGGGCGCCTCTGCTGGTCGCTATTGCGACCACTTTCAGGTGGCCATACACATGCACTCCTTTTGTCCAGATGGTGTCCATGGGATCCAGGTGGCTGTACACGTGCACGCCCGACGTGCGGATGGTGTCCACTTTATGTTCAGGGGTCCAAAATAAAGCGTCCCCGTCCATTTCCGGTTGAGAGTAATAAAACAAGCCGAGATGTAAAAGGCTTGTTTTTAGGTGTTAGGTTTGTGTTGCGTCGAGTCATGGTTATAAGTTGGTTAGGTTGCAGCTCGAGGACAAGCTGCATGTCCAGGTGGGCTGTAGTGTTACGTAATGGGCCTAATGGGCCTAGGCTGGCAGTATAGCCCGTTAGTCTTAGGGTTAATTAGAGATAAGGATCGCTTGCTTAGGGGTCAAGTAAGCCTTGACCGAAACGCTCTGGCGATGAGAGGGGCGATCTGAGAGTGAGCGGGCATGGTGGCGGCGCTGCCGCCGGCCGAGGGCCGGGGGCTGGAGGGGAGCGTTCGCGCATGGGAGTTGGGTGGCCTCTCCTCCCTGGAGTGGAGCACCTTCAGGCGGAGGGGGAGGGAGATTCTCCTTCGCTCCTCAGATCGCCAACGGTGTTTGCGGCTGATGCAAGAAAGAGCAGAGAAAATTTTCAAGGCCCGTCCAATTCAAGTGGAGATCAAGAAAGTATTGGAGGGGATTCATCCCGCGGAATCAGTGGATGGGAGTATTGGCTTTCAATCCTCCAGTACCGCTGCTAATCCGGGGAACCAATTTGTGAATCGGCCGGCAGTTTCTAAGGAATTTAAGGCAGATTTGAAGAACAAAGGTAATGGGCTTCAGGTATGCAGTAATTTGGCTGTTAATTTCGGAGATTCAGAGGCGGAGTCAGAGGAGAAGCCTGTGTATTTCAAGGAAGGGGGCGGTGGGTTTCAGTTCGCACTTGCTCCTCGTGTCTGCTCGCCTCTGTCTGTTCTTTCTGTCTTAGTTGCTCAGGTGGCCATGGGAGACCAGGACAAGGCAAAGGCGCTGGTGGATGCTGATGGGGCGGGGGTGGACACCCTCCCAGTCGCTGCGGTCAGGGATGCTGGCAGCGCGGCTGAGGTGGGCACGGGCCTTGACAGGCCTGCAGTTCAGGGCGTTCAGCTCACTGCCCTGGTTCAGGCTGGAGGGGTGGCCGTCTCGCCGCTGTCTCAGATGGCTTCTGAGCCTTCTGGGAGCCTGCCGGGGGCTGCAGTGGGAGGGCCGTCTGGCATGGCCCTCTCTGTTACGCCGTCGGCCTCTTTTGGCTTTGCGGCGGGGGCGGTGGTTCCGCCTCCTCTCCGAAGGGCGGGCAAGAGCAAGGGGTTCGCCGGTTCTAGAGCCGACATGAAACCCCTCGTCATCGACTTGGAAGCCGCCTTCCGTGCGGTCGCCAGGAAACTTGCGGTGGCTAGAGTACTCTTATCGTACTCGATCGACCCAAGGGCGGTTGTCGGCGATCTTCGCGGCCCTTGGAAGCTGCGAGGCAATGCGGTGGCTCAGCGGGTCGAGAGCAAGGATGGACGCTTCGTCATCTCGGAGGAGGGTGATCTCAAGCACGTGCTTCAGGCTGGCCCGTGGCACTTTAGGAACAATGCCGTGCTGATCGCGGCGCTCGACGGGAAGACCAACCCCGTGGATGTGTGCCTGGACTCGTTTTTGGTCTAGGTTCAAATCCATGGGTTGCCGGTGCCACTCAAGACTAAGGCCTTCGGCTGGGCTCTTGGTGTTCAGCTGGGTGAAGTGAAGGCGGTGGCGCACCAAAACCACCAGATTGTCGGTGAGCATCTTCGGGTTCGGATCATTCACAAGGTGGATGAGCACCTAAGGATGTCCGTTGCCTTCACTCCCGTTGGCAGCAAGGAGGAATTCAGCTTCAATGTAAAATATGAAAAACTGCCTAACTTTTGTTTGTCCTGTGGTATCGTGGGACACATGACGGCCAAGCACTGCAGTATTCCGGCCGAGCAACGCAAGGCGATCTACTCCTCCGACCTCAAGGCGCCGGCCTGGAGTGGGTCGGTTCGGCATCATTTCGACTTCTGGGGCCTGGCGGGGGCCTCGGAAGATGAGGTGTTCGCGCAGAACGCGAGGCTCCCGGACAAGGTGATCTCGGTGGTTGCCACGGCTGTCCAACAACTTTCTGTGGCTGCTGCTCCAGTTCTGGCTGAGGCGTGCCTTGGGGAGAAGGCTGGCTCGGTGGCTGCGTCGGATCCCGGGATGCGTGTTCTGGGCTATTCCCTGGAGGGAGACCGGTGCTTGCGGGATCCGGCTCCAAGGATGGGGCCATGGACAGGCTTCATCAGGAGGTGTCCGTGCAGGCGGCCGGGGGCATCGTCGACTCCAACATTGATGCCTCTGGTTCAGCCGTGAGATCTGCTCAGCAGGGCCAGGAGGGCCTTAGCGGTGAGGGCAAGGGGGCGGCCCTGGTGCAGCCGCTTCCTGCTGGTGGGGGCCGCGACCAAGGGGTGGTTGCTCCCAGGCCGCAACAGATGGAGTCGCTGGGCGCGGCTTCCCTGGAGGGCCAGGGCATGATGGAGCCTGCCATTTCGCCGGGTGGTGGAGCTGCGGGACTCCAGACTGTATCTGGGGTGGTGCAGCAGGCTGGTGGTGGCCAGGGCGGTGTTGCTGCACTTCCTGGGGATGGTCTAGAGGCGGACTCGAAGGCGAAAGCTACTGGTGGGATGCGGCCAAGTCTCGATGCCAAGGGCAGGGAGACCATTTGGGGATGCTGGAAGCGTGTCCATAGGGAGGAGCGCGAGGAGCGTGCTATGGTGCAGTACGCCGGTGTCAAGCATGCCATGTTCGGGGTGCCCACTCCGCCTAACAGTGGGAGTGAAATGTCCAACCGAAAAACTGCCTTCGTCGACATCCTCCAAAACATAATGATGCCCAAGAAACGCGGTTCCGACGGCAGCCAGGAATTCATCATCAACATGAACAGTGCTAGTTCTGAGAGTGTGGACTTTTCTGCTTGTAAAAGAGTGTGTGTTGAGAGAGTTGAGGCTGTAGTTGGGATAGATGGTATAGTCACTCATGTTACTAAGGAAGTAGATGGGGGAGAGGAAGTGAATCAAGGAAAAAAAGAGAATCTGTAGGGGAGGGGAGAGCTGTAGGTGAGATCACTAAGGAAGCTACCGACCATGGGGCTATCGGTCAACTGACGGGCGCGGATGTGAGCGCCCGTCAGGAGCCATGAAAATACTTAGTTGGAACTGTCGGGGTTTGGGTCAACCTCGCACAGTTCAGGAGCTTGTGTGTCTCTCTAAGACGCACCAACCCAATGTTATCTTTCTCTCCGAGACAAGGAAAAATAAAGATTATGTTGAGCGTTTGCGTTATCGTTTGGGTATGAGTAATGTTTTTACCTATTCTTCTCCAGGGAAAGGTGGTGGTCTTGCGGTGTTCTGGGATGATTCTTATACTATACAGCTGAACAAATATGGGGAGCATTTCATTGATATGTTTATCTGTACTGCTAATGGAGCAAAGTGGAGAAGCACCTTTATCTATGGAGAGCCTAAGGCTAGTCAAAGGTACGTCATGTGGGAACTTTTGCGGAGAATTAAGCCTATGGGTTCTGGTCCTTGGTTCATGGCTGGAGATTTCAATGAAGCGACGTGGCAAAATGAACAATTTTCTCGGAATAAAAGGTCCAATTCTTTGATGGCTGATTTTAGGAGTGTGCTCTCTGATTGTAATCTTTTTGACTTGGGGTTTCATGGTACGCCGTGGACTTATGACAACAAGCAATAGGGTTCCAAAAATGTTAGAGTAAGATTGGACAGAGCTGTTGCATGTCCTCAATGGTCGGCGCTATTTCCGGAGTGCAGGGTGTCTCATATTATTAGCTCAAGATCTGACCATTGCCCTCTGCTCATTCAACTGTCAGGATTGCCTCGGCAAGGTAATATTGTTAAACAACTTAAATACGAGGCATACTGGGACAGGGAAGGGGTGGTGTTAGAAGAGCATATTAAATCTTGCTGGAACGAAGGTATGTATATTGATGATTTGAAGGATGTGGCTGCTAAGCTCAAGAGATTGCTAGGAAAATTGCATGATTGGAGTCGAAAATATATTGGTTATCTTCCTAGAAAGCTTGAGTTGGCTAGGAGCAGACTCAAGGTGCTTTATAACAGGAATGATCATGCCGCTGTGATGGAGAAAAAAAGCTCTTCTCAAGGAAATGGATGAGTTGCTCTTTAAAGAGGAAATGTTATGGAAACAGAGGTCGCGGATTGATAAAATTAGATGGGGAGATCGGAATACAAAATTCTTTAGAGCTAAGGCTACTTGGAGAGTAAAGAATTTTTTTATATCTAGCCTGAAAAGGAATGATGGTACGGTTACTGAGGATGTGGCAGAAATTCATAGCATCACTAATTCATTTTTTAAAAAGTTGTATACTGGCGATGGTATGGTTGATCCTTCTCTGATTATTCCATTGGTAAAGCCTCTTGTCAGTGAGGACATGAATAGTGAATTATGCAAACCGTTTACGGATCAGGAAATTAGTGATGCTCTCTTTCAAATTGGGCCGCTTAAAGCTCCAGGTCCTGATGGCTTTCCGGCAATATTTTTTCAGCGCAATTGGGGAATGTTGAAGGAGGACATTATTCGTGCAGTTAAAAGGTTCTTTGATACAGGTATGATGCCGGAAGGTGTTAATGATACGGTAATTGTCCTTACACCAAAGGTAAAGAACCCCCAATCGATCAAAGAATTTCGGCCTATCAGCCTCTGCAATGTTATTTATAAAATTATCTCAAAGTGCCTAGTGAACAGATTGAGGTCGCTCCTTGATGGTATGATTTCTCCAACACAAAGTGCTTTTATTCCTGGGAGATTGATATCTGATAATGCGCTTATGGCGTTTGAATGTATGCACTCTTTAAACACTCTCAAGGATGGGCGGGGTGAGTTTTGTGCGTATAAACTTGATCTAGCTAAGGCTTATGATAGAGTGGATTGGAATTTTCTGAAGTGTATGTTGAGTGCGCTCGGGTTTGCGAGTGGATGGATAAAGTGGATTATGGCTTGTGTTACCTCGGTGAAATTCTCTGTTCGCTTCAACGGACAACTCTTGGAGTCATTTACGCCTTCATGTGGTATCAGGCAAGGAGACCCTCTATCTCCTTATTTATTCTTGTTCGTGGCCGAGGCCCTCTCTGTGTTGTTACAGGATGCGTGTAATAGAGGAGCGCTGCTAGAATTCAAGGTGAACAGGCATGCGCCGGGTATTTCACATCTATTGTTTGCAGATGACTGTCTTTTATTTTTCAAGGGAGCCATTGATCAAGCGTTGACAATTAAAAATATTATTTCAACCTATGAGAAAGGGACTGGCCAATTGTTGAGCCCAAATAAATGCTCTATCATGTTTGGTAAAAAATGTAGTATGGAAGTTCAAGTGGCTGTTATGGTAATTTTGTGCATTACCACCGAAGGATTTGAAGACAAATATCTTGGTTTACCGGTGCCTCAAGGTCGAATGAAGGCGGGCAAATTTCAATCCACTAAGGACAAAGCTCTCAAAATACTATCGGACTGGATAGAGAAATATGCTTCTTGTGGGGCGAAAGAAACGTTGATTAAATCTGTTCTGCAAGCTCTTCCGGTGTATGCTATGGGTATTTTTAAATTCCCGGCGTCTCTGTGCGAGGAATTATCTCAGATTATAAGGAATTTCTGGTGGGGGGATGAGGAAAACAGAAGGAAGACTCATTGGTTGGCTTGGGATAAGATGACAAAGCCTAAAGCGAAGGGTGGTATGGGTTTTCGGGATCTCAGATTATTTAACCAGGCTCTTTTAGCGAAGCAGGCATGGAGGCTGGTGGTGAATCCGGAATCTCTGTGTGCCAGAGTGATCAAGGCAAAATATTATCCACAGGGGCATATTTTAGACACAGCTTTCCCGCAGTCGGCCTCTCTCACATGGCAAGGTATTTTGCATGGGTTGGAGCTGCTTAAATCCGGAGTTATTTGGAGAGTGTGTGATGGGGCTAATATTCATATTTGGAGAGATAATTGGCTTCCTAGAGCTTCTGGACTTAAAATCTCTGCAAAGAAGAATATAACTAGAGTTAAATGGGTTGAGGAATTGTTCATGAGTGGAGAAAGGAGATGGGATGAGGAGCTGGTTAGGCATTTATTTTACCCTTATGACGCGGATGAGATTTTGAGGATGCGGATCCAATCAAATGGGGAGGCAGATTTTGTTGCTTGGCATTATGAAAAGTCAGGGTTGTTCTCAGTTAGGAGTGCGTACAAGTTAGCGCTCACCCTTAAGGATAAAAAAGAGGATGAGGGGCAATCCAGTGAGGCGGTAGGGACGGAGAGGAAAATTTGGAATATTATTTGGAAGGCAAACATTCCTCAGAAGATTCATATTTTTGCATGGAGGGTTGCTTCCAATAGCTTGGCCGTACAGGTTAATAGAGTGGCGCATCATCAAGCCTGTGTTAGTACGTGTTCTATTTGTGGCATGGAGGATGAAAATACCTTCCATGCGCTTGTCTTGTGCCCGAAGGCGCGTGCGCTTCGCATGGCCATGAGGAACATTTGGGCTCTACCTGATGAGGAGGTTTTCAGATATACGGGGTATGATTGGTTTATTGTTCTCCTGAGTCAATTAAACCCCGTAATGCGAGACCAAATTATATTCTTATTCTGGAGGACCTGGCATTTGAGAAATGATTTGATCTTTGGTAAAGGAAAGGAATCAGTTTCAGCTTCTGCTTGCTTTGTAGAGAGTTATTGGGCGTCCTTTGGTGCATATCATTCTCCGAGGCCGGTGGATGTTCAAAATAAAGGAAAAGGGCCGTTGGTCCGGATTAGCGGAGTTCCTAATTCTCTAGATGCGAGTAGTGGCTGGTCCCTGCCTCCTGCAGGTTGGTTCAAGATTAATGTCGATGCTAGCTTCGTGGAGTCCATTAGAGAAGCCAGTGTGGGGGTGGTGGTCAGGGACGAGGAAGGGGAAGTTATTGTTTCGTCGTGGGATTTCATTGGTGCCTGTCAAAGCGTGGAGGAAGCGGAGCTTAGAGCTTGCATTGCCGGTCTCTATATAGGTATTTCTCTTCATAATCCTATAATTTTAGAGACTGACTGCACTTTTGTGATAGCGGCTCTTGCATCGGGGGACTATGACAGGTCTGCTATGCGTGACCTGAAGATGGAAGCGTTGAGTATCTCGAAGTTGATCAACAATCTTCAATTGTCAAAGATTAGTCGCACGGCCAATATGATGGCTCATTTAATCGCTAAGTATAGCTTTGACAATAGAGTAGATGGTATTCTTATAAATGATGTACCGCCCTGTGTGGTGAATATTGTATCGAATGAGTGTACTGGTGTGGTTGGTTAATTAATATAAGTTGGTGTTCAAAAAAAAAGTAAGCCTTGCTTGGGAGTCAAGTAAACCTCCCTATATAAAGAGAGGAGATGTATCAATCTAATCAAGCAAGATTAAGAAGAAAATCCCCTTTCCTTTTGCCCGGCCGTGCAAAAAAAGGCCCCCGGCCGGCCCTCTCGCGCCCTCCTTCTAGCAGCGCCATAACATCCGGTAACACTGAAAACCCAAGTCAGCGATCGACCAGCCATTTGGGAACACGCCGTAGTGCCGTGTTTTCGTAGCATGGAGAGTACTTCTGCCATGGAACCACGTCAGCCCGAGCTCGAGGAGTCCAGCACTGCCACCGTGGACGGGGTGCTAAAGTCGGTGGAGGCGCCGTCGGACGGTGAAGGATGCTCCATATGTTTGGGTCAAGGGGGGCAACGACCGCGTGAAAGGAGACGGTGTGTGGGCACATCTTTCATGGGCGATGTGTGGAGAGCTGGCTTGAGACGATGGGAAGTTGCCCCATGTGTCATCGTGAGCTTCAAGAACCACCTGGTGCTGCAAAATATGGTATTCGACGTAGTCCCTTCATCTTGATGGCGATGGAATTAATGGACAACTCCGACCTTCCAGATCGAAGTAACTATTTTAGGCAATATAGGTAGGAGACGTTTGTAGGGTGATGAGACAATGTCAACATATGCAACGACTTATTGTAGCTGTACATGTCAGAACATCACTAAGAGATTCATATATTTGATCATATGAATATTCGAGAGTGGCGTTTTGGCACATGAGAACATATGCTCCTTGCTTTTAAAATGTGCTTTAAACATATTTTGAAATGTCATAAAATTCTGACAAAATGATTTCTGCGTACATCTCGACATTCTACGTGCACACAAACTCATTTCGTGAAAAACCGACAACTTTTGCGTCACATATAAAAAAGACAAAACTTAGTGTTAAAATAGGCTATTCATGAGACATTTTTTTGTTTTTTTTACACAAGGCGTATAAATGTCGGATTTTCGCGAAACTTGGCATGCGTACATTCAATGATGAGATGTACACGTCAAATTTGTGTTTGGAATTTTTTTTGGCATTTTGAAATATATTTTTCAATGGCAGGAGCATATGCTCCCATGTGCCAAAGTGAATTTCCGTGAATATTCTCTCTATCAAACAAATAAATATATATAGTTTGTGTATCCATTAGTTAAAGCAGGGCAAGCACCTTTTTCTAAAAAAAAGTTTAACATGAGATTGTATGAAAAACTCCACAACTATTTTTGTCAAAACAAACGGTTGCAATTTGAACTATGACAAGTAATATCTCATGCATTGGAATGGTATGTCTTTTCTGGTTTTCTCTCAAAACAGGGTCTTGCTCCACTTTATAAATAAAGCACAAGCCAAAGTAAATGGCTAAACAATAGAAGGTAGTGAGGCAGCCCTCTTAGAAACTAAATCCCGGGATAGGCGAAAACCCCCGACCGCACATGACCGCGGTGTTGAGAACTAACACAAGAAGGTCTGAATACAATGAATCGACACACATTAGGA
Source organism: Triticum aestivum (assembly GCF_018294505.1). Classification (NCBI taxonomy): domain Eukaryota; kingdom Viridiplantae; phylum Streptophyta; class Magnoliopsida; order Poales; family Poaceae; genus Triticum; species Triticum aestivum. The sequence goes on from NC_057802.1 coordinate 94,361,644, forward strand.
GACCTAAGCTCCACGGCAATGCCCTCAGAAGGGGAAAGGGCGTGGAGCGTCACCGCTGTCGAGTCCGAGACAGACGAGGGTCTTCACTCGGAACCCTTGCACGATGAGAAGAACCACAACAACGTCCTCAAGAGGAGAGCGACACCCACAGGCATTGCCGCCGTCTGCGCCAAAGCATAGATTTTTTGCTCGGTAGCTCACCCGTGCCACCAGGAGACACCTAGGACAAAAATGTTGAGCATAAACCTCTAGATCAAGATTTTTGCGTCACCACTGCCATGAACAGAGAGCGAGCACGAGCCACACACCACTACATGATGATGCAATACACTGGGGATGGCTTGCTTAAAAGAAGCCCGGCAACAGGCATAGGCGTGAAAGTTATATGAAATGTTCACTAAAAGTTTACGACTTGAGCATTCTCTCAGGCAGTCACGACGAAGGCATCATCATGCTGATTGCACTTGGTGACCACCTCCACACCCTCGTCATTGAAGATGATCACCCTCATGGTGTCGGCGGTCAGCAACTTGAACGCCAACATGTACCCAATCATGATCTGGTGAACGGTGGCGAAGGTGGCCCAATCCTGATCAAGGGTGACCCTGTAGTTGACCACCCTCATCGTCACCCTCCATGTGCAACCGGTGTTCGTCTTGAGTTTGAACTCTGTATGGACGGCGGGGAAGTGCTTCGTGAACTCCAGAGGCATTGGCAGACTCTCGAGCTTCGAAGCAAGGATAACCTTGCAGAAGGGGCTTCGTCCTGACTCCTCATGGCAGTGCCCATAGTTCCTCCGCTTGGCGCTTGGGTGATCCTGCACCGGCACTTCGACCAATGGTGGCACGACCTCCTTGCCCTTCTCCAATGGTTGCACAACCTCTTTGCCCTTGTCCATCTGCATTATGAACAGCACGCAGCTCAATGGTCAGCATTCATTCATATCGGCCTATGATACGTCGATTCTGCATCATGCTTTCCTACTGTTATTTATAATGTTTTTATGCATAATAATGCTTTTGGGAGTAATTCTAATATCTTTTCTCTCATAATATGCAAGGTTTACACAAAGAGGGAGAGTACCGCCAGCTGGAATTCTGGACCTGAAAAAGCTACGCCAGAGTTACATATTCTGCACATCTCCAAATGAGCTGAAAATTTACGGAGAATTGTTTTACAATATATGAAGAATAATGGAGCAAATAAGTACCAGAGGGGCCCACCAGGTGGGCACAACCCACCTGGGCGCGCAAGGGAGCCCAGATGCGCCCTGGTGGATTGTGCCCTCCTCGGCCCACCTCCGGTGCCCCTCTTCTAGTATATAAGCCATTTTGACCTAGAAAAAAAATAAGGGGAGGACTTTTAGGATGAAGCGCCGCTCTCTCGAGGCGGAACTTGGGCAGGAGCACTTTTGCCCTCTAGCGGAGCGATTCCGCTGAGGGAACTTCCCTCCTGGAGGGGGAAATCATCGTCATCGTCATCACCAACAACTCTCCCATCTTTGAAGGGCCATCTCCATTAACATCTTCAACAACACCATCTCCTCTCAAACCCTAGTTCATCTCTTGTGTTCAATCTTTGTACTAGAACCTTAGATTGCACTGGTACGCGTTGGTGCTATACAAACGGTTTTTAACCCCTTTCCACGACGGCATTTCGAACCGTCGCCTAGTGAGTGATGGCGATAGGGGGGGGGGTCCTTCCCACTCGACCCAGAAACCATTGGGGATAGGGACCCTACAATACTCCTACTCATTTGTGCTCGCATTGCCATCGCAGTCGGTATTCTGTGGTGCTACGTTTATGATGCGCGCCCCATCACAACGGTTCACTCTTATAGAACGTGTATGATAAGCATACAATCACACACATTCGCTTTTCCCAAACCGTATGTGATAACTAATTAAGAAGATTAGCTAATCGTCATACGAGTGTCGGACAAGATTACAAAACGTCGGACCGTCGTAACATCGTCGTACACGACAACTATCGCACGCTATTCTGTGGTGCAACATTTACGATGCATACTTCATCAGAAACAGTTCATGGTTGCGAATCGTGTACGATAAGGCAACTAACACAAATGTTTAGTTTGCACGCACCGTTTGTGATATTGTCTGACATCGCACACGCTTTGCAAACGGCAATTGTGTGCATGCTTGCACACGTTTCCTATCTGTGAACTGTGTCAGATTATGGTGTATATCGCATACGTTTGTGTTTTACCAACCATGTGTGCCGTAACGACCTGGAGGGCGTAATTTCACCGTAATTTAATTGCTGCTATTTCAAATTCTATCAGATTTGGATTTGAATTTGAATTTGAATGTATGCTGTAGCTTTATTCATATCCATCAGGTTCAAACAACCAATGCATTATTCAATTACATATGTTCAAGAATTACATAAGAACCAAATAGAGAATGATGAACCATAGTTGTATACTTGTACTATTAAAGACGGCAAAGAAAGAGGCGAAATACATTCTGGTTGCTGAACAAGATGAAGCGGAATGCCCATATTGTGCCCTCCTCCATGCAGAAGGCACGCACGACTCTAGTCCAACCCCTTGTGATGGCCGACCGCCCATTCTTCACGGTCTTCATGAAAACATCTAGACAATCATCGTGTTCTGGTAGGAATACTTTAACCTTTGCATGCCCACCAATCATGTAGTTTGAGAGGTAATCTTGAGTAAACTGCTTTGGCAACCACTGCAAAGGAAAAAGATTCAGACATTGTCATCTAACACAACTCATTATGGGCAGTAAAAAGAAGGCTGCAGAGTTCTTACTTACCATCATGCAGTTCACTGTTGTCTTGGATAAAGTGTAAACAAATAGTTTAATTGCCATCTTTGGACCCATTTTACTAACAATCTTTCTCAGCTTCCTCACTTGATGCTGGTTCATCGATATCTCATTGCCCCATACGCAGAAAGGGTCGAAGCGCGGATCTTTACCAATGACGTATGTACCTAAAAGCACCAAGTTAATATTAGAAGCTAAACAACAATTGCACAATGATGTAGTACAACACTCTTTTATAATATCTTATAACATCCAATATACTCACATATTAGATGAATTAACATCTTATATTATGGGCCAGAAGGAGTTTAGTGCATTCTTACAAATTATCGGCTGATTAACTGCAGTTGTATCCATGGGTTACAGTTAGTTTGAGCTAGTTCGGGCTCAAATAGCCCTAAAGTATATCTAAACATGAGAGCTAGTTTGAGCTAGTTGCATCTATAACCCACCCAAAAAGACTATCCAACCCAAGAGGTGCTAATTGGAGCTAGTTCTCCTAGTGCATTTATTGTCAATCCAACCCTGCCATCCAAACAACTCTTTGGACGGAGTTAGTTCAGGGTTAGTCATGAGCTAGAAACTAACTCTGATCTCTAGCTAAGTTGAGTATCCAAACAGGGTTGTGTTGTTGTTGTTGTTGTTGTTGTTGTTGTTGTTGTTGTTGTTGTTGTTGTTGTTGTTGTTGTTGCTGCTGCTGCTCTTCTACGTATATCTAGACATCATCAGAACATTAATGTAACACTCTTCCTTGTTGCTATGTAGCCTAGGATTGCATATTTAGACATTAAGTACAGTGCATCACTACAGGAAACAGCTACTTTGCCGTCTGCCATGGCGGACGGCAAAGGCTCGAAAGGCGGACGGCAAAGACCTTTGCCGTCAGCCGCGGACGGCAAAAGGCTCCGGCAAAGAAGGCTACGGTAAACAGCTGCTTTGCCGTCTGCTTCCTGGCGGCGGACGGCAAAGGCTCTTTGCCGTCTGCGGCGGACGGCAAAGAGGGCGGACGGCAATATTTGCGCTGTCAGTCCGTTAAGTGGCTAACGGCAGACCTTTGCCGTCCGCC